>NW_006207036.1:835710-882554 GCF_000334495.1 Tupaia belangeri chinensis
GATACCCACACCCCAAATCCTCCTCCTCCACTCTCCCCTCGGGATTTTGTGCATGCACACACACACACACACACACACACACACACACAAACACACACATACACCTGGTATGAGTTCAAGCCACTGGGTCCAAGACTCAAACTGCAGTCGGCTATGTGTGAGTCCAGTAACACAACCATTTCACCATCTGCTGGCCCCAATGGTATATATTTTTATCAGCATGTTTAGCTGTTCAGCACTGGAGAGTTTTCATTACTCATCTAGTCCATGATATTGTCAGACGACTATTATTACTAGTATAAACATTCAACAGTTAAAGCTTTTTACTATAAACCACCCTAAGAAAAGTCTAATTAGTCTATATAAAATTGTTTTGATGAGTGCTTTAGCTAGGACATATTGGTCTTAGCTTTTGAAAAGTAGCCAAAAGTTAGATGAAATGTTCAAATCATAGAAGCAGCAGACTTCAATTCAAAACATACATTCAAATAAAAGCAAAACATTAGTAGAGTTATTATGAAATGTGCACTATACAATGTAACACTCAATGTTAAAAATGAATCTGGCTATAACTTGATTTGATTAGTGCACACTATATGCATTCTTTGAAAAACTGTATTATACCCTAAGATATACACTAAATTAATATAAACCAGGTATCATAATAAAAAAAAGAAAAGAAAAAGAAAAAGGAAGAGTGAAAATAACTTATTTCTTATATTCTTCTATTTCTATAAAGAGGAACTTAGCTACAGCATAGTATTTAAATACATTTCAGAAATTCATCAATCAGTATTACTGCATGATGTCTAGAAGAGGATTCTATCTTCATCAGCTGATAATTTAGGATGCCAGGATACTTTTGGTAATTATCTGATAAATTACTTTTTTTATTAGCTTAGTAGATGTGAAATTTAATTTTAGTGAAAAGTAAAATCTTACTGATAACAAATAGAAAACTCAATTATTTCCTTTGAAATGGAAATTTTTGAATGGGTAGATTCTTCTTATAAATTACACATGCACACAATAATACATGCACAAATATAAAGTTTTCAGAGAAAGAAGGGATAGAAATTTTCTTACCTATTAATATATTTTTACAGTGACAACACATGAAATTTGTGAATATTTGCCATATTGAAAGCAAGTTCCAAAAAATGGTTGCTGTGACTAAAGGCATAATATCTGTTGATCACCTGCTAGACTGCTATGAGTCTCAGAGAGATAATAAATGTGGTAATGTTATAAAAATAGAAGATGCTTCTTACTAAAAATATCAACATTATCAACAGCTGTAACAGTGTTTTTATTTCACCTTAGAAAAAGATATGTGACTCTCTGTGTTATTTCATCAAAATTAATGAGTTTTCCAAATTAATCAACAAATAAGGCTTGTTCTAGGTTAATCTAAGATTGAATGTTAACACAATATTTTAACACAATGAATTAATCATTTGGTAGCAAAAATATCATTTTTATTGCTGCAAAAACCAGTGTGATTGGCTTTATTTTTGCTCAATAGAGAATTTATTGATTGTTTCTTATCTCCTAGCCTAAGAGTCAAATAATTTGGATATTTCAGTAAATTTTAATAGCTCCTGATTGTTTGGGGTAAACTGGATTAATAGACATAACTAAATTTAGCTACTGGAGGAAGCTCCATGCATATGCTAGATTTTTTTTTCCTTTTCCCAGACCCAAGAGTTATACAGATTTACCCTCATGTGAGTAACTCCATATTAAGACGTGTCAAAATGGAGCAGAACGCTTTGGCCTGATTCTGTCAACCCAGCCTCAACTACATCTAAGCTCCTGATTCCCTGACAGAAAACCATACAGTTCTCAGGCAGTTCCAAGGCCCCACTAATCTCTTTCCAACTCTATAATAAAGCGTTGCTTCTATTTTATTGTGTACCACTAAGCCTTCTCTCTTCCAGTGTTCCAATCCTCAGTATTAACTGGGTAAGTTATTGTTTAAGCTTGATGTAATTCCTGATTATATCATGCACACAATAGAAAACCGTAATATTGCTATATTTTATGTTTTATAACCAGTGTGAAAGTTAGACAATTAAACTACAAAATACTCTGAAGTCAAAGCAGCTTTCTTCAAAGCAGGATTTCCAATCATATACTAAAAGATACTGCAATTGGATCTTAAAATACAAGACATCTTTTTTGGGGGGGGGAGGGGAGATATTTTTGCTATAAGGTGCGTGCGCTCGCCAGACAGAGAGAGACAGAGAGACAGAAAGCGAGAAATCACCCCTCAGGGGGGATGGCCACGCCGCAATCCCTTCTCCTCCATTCTCCTCTCGGGATCTTGGGCATGCATGCACATGCGCCTGGTGTGAGTTTTAAACAACCAGGTCTGGGACGCGAACCACAGTCAATTACATGGGAGTCCAGCGACAAAGTCATTATGCTAACTGCTGGTCCCAAGACATCTTTTTACTTCTTACATTATTTTGCGAAATGCAAAATATTTTCATGCAAGTTCCTTCTGTATATTACTTGGAAGCCCTTTGTTCTGAGAACTTTTTGGTGTAATGATGGCTCTTAAGATTTCTCCAGAAAATAGATTTATGTATTGTATTACATTATTCTCACTAAATTTAGAATTTACTAAAGCATGAGTACAGAGATTTTTCATCTCAGCACTGTTGATGTGTTGAGTTGGATAAGCCTTTGTCGTAGAGAGCTCTTCTCTACAAACATCATAGAATTCTTTTTTTTTTAAATAGATTTTTGCTATAGGCCATGTGTACTTACCAGAGAGAGAGCAAAACGGAGAGAAAGAAAGTGAGAAATCACTCCTCCGGCGGGGAGTGGGGTGTGTGTGGCCATGCTGCAATCCCTTCTTCTCAATTCTCTTCTCAGGATTTTGGGCACACACGTACATGTACCTGGCATGAGTTTTAAGCTACTGGGTCTAGGACTCAAACCTCAGTCAACTGTGTGGGAGTCCAGGGACATAAGCATTATGCCATCTGCTGATCTCAGCATCATAGGATTTTTAACAGCGTCCCTGACCTCTAAACATTTTAGCTCTGACTTTCCGCTCAGTAAATGCCAGTAACACCCTTCCCCAGTTATGACATCTAAATACTGTCTCTAGACAGTTTCAAATGTCTCCTGGTGGGGAAGCAGTGGCAAAATCAACCAAATTGAGAACTATTCATATAGTGTAACTATCAAATTCGAATGGTTGAAATATTATGATGTGGCTGTTGAGAAGCAATCCCCAGCATGCAGGAAGGACACCTAAACCATGCCCTTTGGCGATGTTCATTAGTAGGATGTATGTGGACTGGGGTTCAGTTCTGCCTTGGACAATAAACCTTGGCATTACTACTTCCATCCCCACTCCGCATGCCGTGCTTTGGCTCAGTTCTGGTAACTCATTAAATGTTTAGAGCAGAAGAGGGCAATGTAGGAACACAGCCACACCCACTATTTTACAAATATTCTTATTGCTGCCTTCCTGTCCAATAGCAGGTATCTGTAGTTGGTACAAATTATGGGCCCCAAAGCCTTGAATATTAACTGTCTATCCCTTTATGGAAACAAATCAATAAACCCCATTTTAAAGCCTAAAATTTGCAAATTATTTTAACTACCCAACCTAAACCCTTTATCCCACGCATCGCATCAGCTTAGCCATAACAGCAACAGCCACATTGGTAAAAGTGTCTGATTCTTACAATTCATGCCAGGGGCAGGATTAATTTAGACATAATCCTTACCCACATGGGAATAAGCAGCTTGCCACTTCACATCCAAAGATGATTTTTACACCTTTGCTTATTCTGCCTTTCCTTAGGCTCAGCAACTCTAATACCGTTTATCTTCTGTTGTAAAATGTCTTCCTCGGGCCCTTGGGATCTGATCCCATTTGGAGGCGTAGAGTAAAAGACTGAGGTCCCTACTAGGAACCTGTTAACTCTTTCTGGATATGAATATGTTCACTTCCCTTTCAGGAAGTATTGGGTGCTGGAGGAAAGCAGAAAGGGTACATAAAACATTCTTCTTCCTTCTCCTGAATCCACAGTTACTCTTGTACTTTTCTCCATTGTTCTGTTTTTTATTATATAAAAGGAAACAAGGCACTTCAGAATAAGTCTGTCTAACAAGTCTGCAAAATTTCCGTGTTGTTCATTTCTTTTCTCTAATAATCATGGCTGTGGGAAGGTTTTTTTATGGCAACCAGTCAGTGACGTAATGTCTCTCCTGAGGCTTATGGTCCATGTTCTATGATATGAGATTGTTTTTAACTGCCAGAGGGCATATGTGTTTGCCAGAGAGAGACAAAGAGCCAAAAGACAGGAGAAGGCGAGGGAGATAGTATTCCCAGATGGGACCTGATCACACTGCAATTCCTTCTCCTCCATTCCCCATCCTGTCAAGATTTGGGACACGCATACACATGTGGCATGTTCAAGCTACTGGGGCCAGAATTCAAACCTTGGTTAGACCTGTTGGATCTATCTCCCTTGATCTAATGCTATGTAGATGACCCAATATAGAACTTTATTTATGTATGTATTTATTTTTGAGAGATTTTTGTTATAGGGCATGTGCACTTGCCAAAGAAAGAGCGACACACACACAGAAAGTGAAAAATCACCCCCCAGGAGGATGACCATGCCACAATCCCTCCTCTTCCATTCTCCTCTTGGGATTTTGGGCACGCATGCACACATGCCAGCTTGAGTCTGAAACCACTGGGTCCAGGATTTGAACTGCAACCGGCCATATGGGAGTCCCTGGTCCTACAAAATTTTTTAAAGTGCTCCATTTAGACATGTAAAACTTGAAAAACAAAGCATGTAGATGCTACATTGTCATTTGCAATCACATGATTTGTGTGAAAGAGACTCAGTAAAGGAAATGGAGAAATATGCAGTGACTGTAGCTTATCTGTAGATTATATCATCTAGCTATTGTCATTGTATTAGAAATAGTCATTGTGCAGATATGGTGACAAGCTTATAATCCTCATTTTTGCACATTTTTAGAAATTAATAAACTGGAAATATAAAGACTAGATATAGTACTAAAGGCATTTTGCATAAAATGTTTATTTCCACATGTATTTGTATTTGTGGAAATAAATGCTAGTATTTCAGTGCTGGTGCTTATGGAGTACTAACATGGTAGTCACTAGTGGATTTGAACTGCTGACCCCTTCATTAGCTGCCTCTGCTATCCCTGTAATGAGAGGAAACAAGAGCAAAACCAGAAAAGAAGCCTAAGCTCTGCAGTGTGGTTCCTGTTCTCACAGACAGGATTTCACTCACAGTTTGGACAGATCCCTGCTAAATATAAACTTAAATCTGCTTTCCATTTCATTACAGTAGGATTTAATCTATATAAAATATAGAAACTCAAGCTATGTTTCAAAGGCATATTCAAGTATAATCAACATCTAAATGGGTTCTAAGTTTCAAACGAAAGTCCCATTGGCTGGCACTAATTCTGTGTACTGCCCACTTGTAAACATACACATCTAAATAATAATAGAAACCTTTTAATAATTTATAGGAAAATAGTTCAGAGGAGGAAAATGAAGATGATATTTTTGATGACAAACAAAGCTATGCAAATGCAAAAGATTGAGAAGGGGTTTTGTACATGTAAGTAGATACTTGGAAAGATATCTTGAAATAACATTAAAGGATGAAGGAGGAAAGAAAAAAAATAAACTAGAAAAGATGAGCCAATCCACAACTCAGGGATCAAGTAACATTGGATTTTCATTTCCAGTGGAATAAAGGTCAAGCTCTAATTCTAAATTTATTCATAGCTTTCTACCTAACTACTTAATTTCCCATTTCTTTCTCAAGATCACTAAACTTATGCTTACCTCTGAGCCTTAGTTCACCCTGGTTTTTATCCTCAGTCCCTTCTATAATGGCCTCCATTCTGTTACTCATATTTCAATTAAATCCAGACCTCAGACTTTTCTTCCCTAAAATTACATACCCACCCATTTTGAACCACCCAGTTACTGTATTTGTGCATCTATAAATTTGTCATTTGGAACTAAGTTCTTTTTTTGTGTGTATTCATGATTTATCTTCTTGAAAAATAATAGCTATCATGAAGGAGAATATTGTGTCATTCTTTTCTGATTATATACAGCATACACTATAAACCATGCACAGGAACTTAGTAAAAGTATTTGGAAAAAGAGAGGCTGTTTTGTTTTGTTGTTGTTATTTGTTGTAGAGTGTGCACTCGCTAGAGGCAGACAGGGAAATTAAGCAATCACCCACAGGGAGGATGGCCATGCAGCAATCCCCTCTTCTCTATTCTCCTTGGGGGATTTTTTTGGGGAAGGGACACAAGCACATGTACCGGGCATGTCTCTGAAGCCACCACGTCCAGACCTGAACAGTTCAACTGGCCATGTCAGATCCAGGCACCCTAACCATCACACCACTGGGTGTCTACAGAGATGTTTTATTTCATGACATTATAGACAATTCCTGGAAAGTTGCATTTCCTAGTCATGGATTTGAGTTAGCCTATAACATGAAATTCAAGAAGTCAGTTCTAATGATATTCTTTTAATAAGTGTTATAGTAGGTTGCACTGTGGCCCCTAGAAAATGTCCACCTTGAACCCCAGAATAAACCTTTATTTGAAATATGAATCTCCGTAAATGTAGTTAAGGAATATCAGAAACCACCAGATGCTAGAAGAAGCAACGAATACTTCTTCCCTATTTTCAGATAGAACATGGCCTTGCTCACTAGCTGATTTGAGAAAATGGGCTTCTAGAACAGAGAGAGAATATGTTTCTGTAGTTTTAAGCCACTAAGTTTTTAGTAGTGCATGATGGTAACCTTAGGGAACTGATACAGGTATTTTCCCCCAAGTAGGGACAGTAAAACTTGAATCATTATTATATCTTAAGAAAACAAACTGTTTCAGATCTATGTTTAACTCCATCTGGACCATTATAACAAATACCATAAACTGGAAGGCTTATAAAGACAGAAATTTATTTCCCACAGTTCTGGAGGCTAAGTCATCCAAAAGTAAGGTGCTGGCAGATTTTTGTCTCTAGAGAGGGCCTGCTTTTTGTTTTATAGAAGGTCGTCATTGTGTCTAAACATGGCAAAAGGAATAAAGGGTTTCTTGGGCCTCTGTTATATGAGCACTCATCCCATTTGTTTGAATTCTGCCCATGTGACCTGAAAACCACAAAAGACCCTACCTCCTAGTGCTCCTACACTGAGGATGAAGAATTAAACATTTAAATTTCTGGGGGATAAACATTTAGACCATAAAAACCTGCTTAACAAGAGTTAAGTCTGTTGAACTGAAGAATAGATGTAAATTCTCCTATTTTTATATCATAGCCACATAGGAATGAGATTTATTAAACTAATAATCAGTGACTCACCATTCTGGCATAATCTACAGACCAAGAAGCCACTATTAGTGCAAGTACTACATGCCACATAACAACAACAAAGATCACTATTCCGTAACAGAACCCCAAAGCTCATGAAAACAATAACTGGGCACTGTTACTAAAAATCTTAGGAAAATACCAAGACATTCACAAACATACTTCCTATGAGTGTGGCAGCAGTAAAAGGAAGCATAGGGAGAAGGAGGGTGGGAGAGGAGGTGGGAGAGAAGATGGGAGAGAAGGGAGGAGGAAAATGAGATAGTAAAAAGCAGAAGGAGGGACCAGCAGTTAGTGTAGTGGCTATGTAGCTGGACTCCCACGTAGTTGACTGTGGTTCATGTCCCGGACCCGACTGTGACTCGTGTCCCAGACCCGGTGGCTTAAACTCACACCAGGTACATGTGTGTGTGTGCCCAAGATCCTGAGAGGAGAATGGAGGAGAAGGGATTGTGGCCTGGGCAACCCCCCTTGGGGGGTGATTTCTGGCTTTCTATCTCTCTGTCTCTCTCTCTGTCTGGTGAGTGCACGTGCTCCATAGCAAAAACCTCTCAAAAAAAAAAAAAAAAAGCAGAAGGAGGGAAGGAGGAGAAAGGAAGGAGTAAAAGAGGAAAGAGGAAGTGGAGGGGGGAAAGAAGGGAGAGAGGGATGGGGAGAAGGCGAAGGCATAAAGACAAAAAGAAGAGAAGAAAGAAGAGGAGATGGAGGAGGAGAATGAAGAAGGGGAGGACAAGGAGGAAAAGGAAGGAAAGGAAAAGAAGCAGGAAGGAAAAAAGAGAGGAAGGAAAGGAGAAGAGAAAAAAGAGAAATGGAAGAGAAGGAGGAGGAAAAAGAAGGGAAAGATTATTTCGTGATGTAATAAAAAGAAGCAATTTTTCTCTCCAACCTTAAATAATTAGAAAACTGGACAAAGGGCATTAAACTACTGTTTGTGGATATTGATCAACAGCCAATGGCATAGTGGTTAAGAGCGCTAGACTCCCACATGACCTACTATGGTTCAAGTCCTAGACCTGGCGATTTGCTTTCTCTCTCTCTCTCCTTCCCTTCCTCCCTCCCCCCTCCTTCCCTCCCTCCTCTGTCACTTTGTCTCCCTCTGGTCAAATTAAAGTTCAGTAAAATAATTCTTTAAAAAAAAAGAAAGATAGCCACATCCTAATAGTGGAGTTAGTCATACATAGAGTAAAGCCAGCTGCAGGCTTATTCAAGGAAAAATATAAGCAAACCTAATAGAGCAAGATGAAACACAGGTAACCTTGCTGTTTTCTAGAATAAAGGTCATTACTTTGTCATTTCACAAAGAAATTTATACTTCAAGCATCCATTCAGAAATTGTGAAAGATGCTAAAAAACAGGAAAATGAGAAACAAAGCCAAGTGAATGATTATGCAATACAAACAGAACTTGAAATGATAGAGATAATGAAGTTAGAAGACAAAGATATTAAAACAGCTTCTATATTTTGTTCAAGTATCTAAAGAAAAACATAAACATACTGTGGATAGAAAGAAAATACTGAAGAACAAGAATAGAATATCCAAAGATGGAAAATAGGATATCTGGCATGAAACATGTACTGCACAGAACCAGTTACTGTGGAAGAAAACATTCAGGTTTGACACTGCCAAAGAAAATACTTTTGAACTTTTAAATATTATCAATAAGAACTACCTAAAAAAAACACACACAGAGGGGGAAAAAAGTAGAAAAAAATGAAATGCATTTCAGCAACCCTTAGGACACCACAGAGCAGTGTAAATATCTGTGTACCTTAAGTCCCAGAAGAGGTGTTGGCAGAACAAATATGTGACAATATAATAAGCAGATTTTCCAAATTTAAGAAAATTTAAATATACAAATGCACAACAAACCTAAGCAAGAAGAATATGAAGAAAAATACACTGATTCAAAGCCAGGATACATATGTTAACAATATCAGCATGAAAGAAGGGATATTGATTTCAATTCTACTGAGAGTAAAAGGAAAACGGGAAAATTCTAAGACCAGTTTTAAGCCAATACACTTTTTAAAAATACAGGGAAATGAACAGCTTTTTAAAAAGATAAAAAGTATCTAACTGACTAAAAGTATGTAAAAATAGAAATTCAGAAATGCCATACATCAATTCAAAAATTGAAATTATAATTTAAAATGATTTCACAAAGAAATCTCTAGGTCAGATGGCTGCATTCTAAAGTCTACCATATAGTTAAGGAACAATCATACCAATCTTATGAAAATTGTTCCAGAAAATTAAGGGAATGTGGAACATCTCTTATTTACATTTTATAAGGCCAGTATTTCCGATCCAAAATGATATTACAGGAAAAGTAGAGACAAATGTTCTCCATGAATTTAGAAACAAAAATTTCTGAACAAATAGTAGCAAATGAATCCTGAAAATCTTTTTAAAGGGAATATATTATAAGTATATAGTGCCTTTCTAGGGATGTGCAGTTGGTTTAAATTTTGTATATGAATCATAATATGCCACATTTATAGAATAAAGAAAAAGAATCACAAGGTAAAAAAAAAGAATCATAGGAAAAAACATTTGACAAAATTAGATATTCATTTATGATAAAACATTTTTGTCAATTAATATTAGAAAGTAACATTCTCAGTCTGGGAAAGGCCATCTATAAAAACATATAGCTAACATCATAGTAAAAGTGAAAGTCTATTTTCTCCCAAACATTTAGAATAGAAAGGATCTCTGCATTAACATTGTTAACTAACACTGTATTGACATATAATAGAGCAAAAGAAATAAAAGGCAAACAAATGTGAGAGTAAAAATCAAAACTGTCTTAATTGTCAAATGACATGATCATGAGTGTATAAGCTTCTAAGAAAAATCTACGTCAAACTCCAATGAGTATGGCAAGATTGCACAAGACACGATCAATATAAAAATCTATTGCAGGGACCAGCAGTTGGCATAATGGCTATGTTGCTGGACTCCCATACAGTCGACCATGGTTTGAGTCCTGAACCCAGTGGCTTACAAACTCACACCAGGCGCGTGTGCGTGCTTGCCCAAGATTCCAAAAGGAGAATGGAGGAGAAGGGATTGCAGCATGGCCGTCCCCCCAGGGGATGATTTCTCGCTTTCTGTCTCCCTCTCTCTCTCTCTGTCTTTCTGGTGAGTGCACACACCCTATAGCAAAAACCTCTTGAAAAAGAAAAAAAGCTATGGCATTTATGTACTAACAAGGAACAATAAAAAAATTACTTTTTAAGTACTTACAATTATATTCAAAAACCATGAAACACAAAATTTAACAAACTGTTAGACTTGCGCACTGAAAACTATAAAACTCAGCCGATAAATTAAAGGAGACCTATATGAATGGAGAGGGAAATTAGGTTCATAGACTAGTACACAAAATGCTGTTATTAATTCTTTGTAAACTGATGTAAAGAATTCATGTATACCATTTAAAATCCTAAAATGCTTTACTGGGTGGAGGGGAATTGGTTATTTATTTTTAAAGAAATTATAGGAAAATGCAAAGGCCAAAACTAAAAACAATTTGATATAAAAAGTTATTTTTTAAATATTCTACAAGATTTCTAATACATCTATTAAACAGAATAATAGTATGGATATAAAAGAAAACATAACAATCACTAAAATAGAATAAATCATTCAAAAGTATATCATTTTATTTTAGACATAATAACTTTAAAATTATTTAATAAAAAGAAAATCTTTTCAAGATATGGTGCTGGAAAAATTGAGAACATCTATAAGTAAAGTTAAGCCAACAAATATCAATTCTTACTTCAAACTATACAACAAAACTTAAGCTAGGTCACAGACATAAAAGCAAAAACTAAAATTATAAAACTTCTAGGATCAAAATGAATAATCTTTGTTTTGACATGGCAATAATATCATAGGTCAAGAAACATCAATCATAACAGAAAAATAAACTAAATGGACTTCACTGAATATGAAAACTTCCCTTCAATAGACAGTGTAAAAAATAAAAACACAAGCCACAAACTAAGAAAAAAATACATAGATCAGACAAAAAATTATATTCAGACATAAAAAGATTAAATAATAAAAAATGAAACACTACAATGGCAATCTGTCTAAACAGATATTTTACCAAAGAAGATATATAAAATGGCCTCAAATTATAAGTGAAGAGGCTTAACATAAGTAATCCTTACTAATCACTAGGGAAATGCATGTTAAAGCCATAGTATCATTATACACCCATTCAAATGGCTACGATTTAGCTGACAAACAATATTACGTGTGAAGATAAGGAACAATTGGAAATCTGAACATTGTGCATTATTGAAAGTGTAAAATGGTATAATAATAACTTTGGAAAACATTTTAGTCACTTTCTTATAGGATTATACATACATTTTCTATAAAATGCTGCAGTTCCCTTCTAAACAAATGAAATATGTTTTCACGTGAAAACCTCTACTTAAATATTAATAGTAACTCTTATATTTTCTTTTTCCAAAAAAAAGTAGTCCAAATGCCAGATGAGCCCAAATTGCTATGTACAGTTGAATAGGTAAAGAAAGTCTGGTATATTCATGTAATGTAATATGACTAACTGAGGTTGGTAGCTTCTTTTTTGTTTTCTTTTTTTTTTTGGAGAGATTTTTGCTATAGGGCCTGTGCACTCGCCAGAGAGACAGACAGAAACAGGGAGACAGAAAGTGAGAAATCACCCCCCAGGAGGGATGGCCATGCCGCAATCCCTTCTCCTTCATTCTCCTCTCAGGATCTGGGGCACGCACGCACATGCACCGGGTGTGAGTTTCAAGCCACCAGGTCCAGGACTTAAACCGTGGTCGACTATATGGGATTCCAGCGACATAGCCATCGTGCTAACTGCTGGTCCCTGTGGTAGGTAGCTTCTACAATAACTCCTTATGATCCAGTTTTCTGGATTTTGCTATCCTCTGGTTTGTGTAATCCTCTCCCTATTGCAATGTTTTTTCTAAGTAATAAAATATCTGATCATTGAGGAAATGGCTTTTTTTGTGGCAACATTAAAAGAGATTGTGGAATCTTGCTGGCAGACTCTCTTTTGTTGGTCTTGATGAGGTAAATGGACATCTTTGGAAGCTCCACAGAGAAGCAAACTGAGAACTAATAGCCACCTCATACCCAAGGTCATTATTCCAAAAACCCGAAAGCAACTGAATCCTGCCAATGATTGCATTTAGTGATGTTCAGAGTGGACCCTTCCCAATTGACTTCAGATGAGGCCTCAGTCCTGGCTGATACTTACAGGCTTGTCCTTAACCCTGAGACTTCACATAAATTATGCCCAGATTTCTGACCCAGATAAATGATGACATAAAGAATATATGTTGTTTTAGGGCACTAAATAATTGGTTATTTGTTAGAAAGTAGAGAGTTGGGAGAGTGCAGAAAAGGAAATTTGGGGGAAAAAATGAAGAGGTAAGATATTTGTGGGACACAGATATGGTTTATTATCCATTGATGAGGATGTGTTTAGCATACTCAAGTAGACGGAGATATGTATCATGCTGGGTAAAGTCTCTTTACAATCTAAATTAGGTATAGCAATTGAATGTATAAATAATAATAATAATTAAATAAATTTTAACAAAGAAAGAAAAAGTAGTAAGTTGGCAACAGTAGATGGCATACTGGTTACATCACTGAACTCCTAAATGGCTAACTGCAGTTTGAATCCTGGACACAGCAACTTGAAACTCACATTGGGTGCATGTGTGGGCATGTCCAAAACCCCAAGAAGAGAATGGAGGAGAAGGGATTGTGGCATAGGTATTTCCCCTGAGGTGTGTTTTCTCGCTTTCTGTCTCTCTATCTCTCCAGTGAGCACACACCCTACAGCAAAAATCTCTCTAAAAAAGGAAGTAATAAGTAATTAATAAATTCACCAATAAAAATGAACAATTAATGATAAACATAATACTTCTGTTTTCTACTGATGTATAATAAATTATCACACATTTGATAGTTTCACATTATGCCATTTTTTAAAAAATTTTTTGAGAGGTTTTTGTTACAGGGCATGTGCACTTGCCAGAAAGTCAGAGATAGGCAGAGAGACAGAAAGCGAGAAATCACCCCCCAGGGGGGATGGCCATGCTGCAGTCCCTTCTCCTCCATTGTCCTCTCAGGATCTTGGGCACGCATGCACACGCGCCCGGAGTGAGTTTAAGCCACCAGGTCTGAGACTCGAACTGTAGTCGGCTACATGGGATTCCAGCGACATAGCCATTACGCTAATTGCTGGTCCCACATATGCCCATTTATTAAATCATAGTCTACAGTCAGAAGTCTGGGCCTGGCATAGCTAAATTCTCTGCTCGGGTCTCACTAGACTGAAATCATGTGCTGGCCTGGGTTGCAATCTCATCTGAAGCTACAGACCTTCTTCTAATTTCACATTTGTTGACAGAATTCTGTTCCTTATGGTTGTGAGACTGAGGTCCTAGCTTTCTTGCTGACTGTCAACACAAGGCTGTTCTCAGTTCCTAGAGGTTCCTGGTGTTTCCTGACATGTGGTCTTTACGACATCACAGTTTTACCCTTAAAAAACTAAGAGCAGAATATTCCCCATGATTCAAATGCATCTCACTTTTCCTTAAGGCCCACCTGCTAAAGTCATATTCACTTGGGAAAATTTCCCTCACTTAAATTAATTAAGAATTTTATACCTGAGGGGAATCAGCAGTTAGCGTAATGGCTATGTCACTGGATTCCCACGTAGTCGACCGCAGTTCGTGTCCTGGACCCGGTGGCTTAGAACTCACGCCGGGCGCGTGTGCGTGCGTGCCCAAGATCCCGAGAGGAGAATGGAGGAGAAGGGATTGCGGTGTGACCATCCCCCCTGGGGGGTGATTTCTCGCTTTCTGTCTCTCTGTCTCTCTCTGTCTGTCTGGCGAGCGCACGCGCCCTATAGCAAAAACCTCTCAAAAAAAAAAAAAAAAGAATTTTATACCTGAAATATTCCTTAACAATACAATAGTGTTAGATTAGTATTTGATCCAATCACTGAGAAAAAGTGTGTATCTCAGAGGAAAGAACTCAGACTTCTGCCTACCATATGACCAGTATCAATAAACTTTATTGTAGAACTACTGTGCTAAGTGAAATAAGTCAGGACTAAAGAAGATACACTTTAAGACTTCATCTGTTTGAAAAAAGTATATCAATAGATTCGTGGGTCCAAGATTGGGGCCATAACCGGAAAGGGTGCAGGCGACCACTCTGAGAGGAGGGGATTATCACGCATCTTGGTATTGGTACTGGTTAATAGGTCTACAAATGTGTTAGAACTCATCAACCTGCACACTTACAATATGCACCTCATATTGTATATAACGCTTCCCCTGGCCAGTTACTGTGTGCTATGGCAACACATGCTCAGCCATCCCACGCCAGATGGAAAAGACCAGGGTTCACAACCTGAGGTCTCTCTGTACATGTCAAGTGCATAATCACATATCCGTAATTCTGGCAACTGAGATTGAGGCTGAATTCCACCATGAAGATTACGTTTGGGATACCACTCCCCTCTTTCTTTCTTTATCTCTCTCATGAAAGAAATAAATAGACAAACTTTAAAAAAAGTGCACACAATAAAGTTCATTCAAAATAAACAGAATCAGTCAGTCATGCGACTTCAACCTTACTGTCATCTTCTAAATGTTATACATGAACATGTAATAGGCCAGCCTAATCTCTCCCAGAAATGTAGCCATACAGGTGACTAGAAAATTCAATTTTAGTTTTAGGCTCCATATTTCACAGTAAATAAATGGACAATAGAAGGAAAATGACACAGATTTTAAATACCATTTACAATTGTGTTTGAGTTTTGATACAAAGATGGAATCTATTACAGGATCACAAGATTCTTAGTGGAAAAGAAACAACTACGTCATACAAAAACTTTAAAATAATGAATTTACCCCTTTTCATTTTTGGAACAGCTAAATTTACAGCACAGTGATTTCTACAGTAATCTCTATTTGAATAATAGGGGTGGAGTGGGCAAGGCATGAATTAATTATTTTTAAGGCCAAATAATCTTCTGGGATTGAAAAAGGGATATTTTCTCTTCCAGTCACAAGCATGTGCACTTAGTTATAAACAATAAAAAAAAACAAATTAATGAAAAATTTTCAGCACATCTGGGAAGAATTTTCAGATGATGAGTTGCAGGAGCACACCACTTGAGAACCACTGACACAATAAATTATATAAATAGGACAAAGAGCAAGATTTGAGCAAATTGTCAATGTTCATTGATTGTGCTTCTGCAATATGTATCACACCCAGAGAGAAATAAAATTTAATTAAAGCAATATTATGTGAGGGAAGTTGCTAATTTTGATTTTTGCCAACCTAGGCATACAAATGGAAATTGCACTTATCAATTGATAGCCATGGAAATTAGATCATTATCTTTAACATAACTTTCTTGTGTTCTTCAACTCTAAGCTTCAGGAAAAACTAACAAAGAAGCTAACAAAATTATCAGACACCATATGTCATTCAGGGCAATTCCTCTGTACCCCAGGTTGAGATAAAGTTGTTTCAGTGGATTGGTTTTAGTCACAAATGAGTCTCATTAGAATTGAAGAGTCAGGCTCTTCCATTTTTTTCTGGCAGGGCAAATGTATCAGAACTGTGTTTGGTTTCAAGAAAACGCAACAGGCCCAGCCACAGTGGTACATAGGTAGCACCACCACTTAGGAGGCAGAAAACGACATGTGAAACCTTTGAAAGAAAATGCAGCAATGGCTTACATAAGTAAGAGACTTACTTGCCAGGTGCAACAAGTTAATGGATAGGAAGATTAGGATTAGTACAGTGGTAGGTGTCGTCAAAGTCCTGATTCTTCTCTATTCCTATTGAATTCAATCTGAAAAGGTAGTTTTAATACTCATGATTGCAAGATGTTGCTCCTCCAGGCACCCATCCATGAGGATGGCAAAGAGAAAAAAGGATCATTCCAGGGGTTGTATCTCTTCTATAAAGCTTTCTTGGAAGCACAAATCACAGGTTTCTACTAACTCTATTACTAGCCAGAATTGGGTTACAGGACTACCTCTATTTCTACTAGAGGCTATCAAAGCAAGGTTTTTTAGCTAGGCACATTTCTATTGCATTGACATGGATGTTAACTAAGAGATGGGAAGTGGATATTAATAGGCATCAGGCAGTATCTGTCACTGTTATTAACTATCAGAGACAAGATGTGCTATCTTGATGTGGTCTTCTCTCCTCTACCCTTCAAATTACATACACATGCATACAAACACACACACACACAAGGAATGCTTCATTTGCTCACTCACATTCTTCTATCAATATCTTCAGTAGATTCATTCTCTGAGAGGATAAGCATATTCTTTGAGGAATGTAACAACAGAAGTGTTACTTTCCTGGTTTCTGTGTCTCTAAGTCAAATTCTGGAAATTTCTAAAGTTCAAAATATTAATCAGTTAGAACTAAAATAAAAAGACTTCCTGGAAATTCTAATTAGGCTTGTAGGTTTAGAATTTTTCTATAGTTAAACAAAGATTAAGACTGGGTCATCTGAAAAGCCATGATGTGTTTTTCTAAAAATAGTTTTGCATAGAAAAACTCGTCATGACTTGTCTGACAATTCAATATTTAATCCGATAGAATGTATTGGAGTCAATAAACATTTATTGAGACTCAGTGCTGTTCCAGGCTTCATGCTGAAGTTGCCAAGAAGAATAAGGAAATTTACTATCTGATACAAAAAAAAAAAAAAAAAAAAACGGCAAGTGAATGTATAATATGATAGACTTCAAAAAGTTTGTGGAAAAATGAAATTAAAATTCAAGTTTACTTTGGTGCAAAAAATTGAAATCTATGCATAATTTTTAAATAATACACACTTTCATGATCTTTTTAAAGACATAAAGGAAGTTAAAGGTACAAATTAGAGTAGAGCACAGGAGAAAAAGATGATTCTATAGAGACATGCATGAACGACCACAGGTATAATATCCAAGTTGGGTGGATCAAGTCAGGAAAGCTACCATGCTTGCTGATTTTTTCCTTGGTCATTTTACACAATCTAAAAACAGACTATTTTTTTTCCAAAATTACATTGAGAAATGTGCTTACAATAATATTTTAAATCTATTTATGAATAAGAATGCAACCCAAGTACTGGTCTGAATTTTAATAAAATATTTGGACTGCTGCTTCAGCTAACCCAACATGCATTCTGTTATCTTCACAGTTTGTTTTAAGTTTTATAAATATAGAACATCTCACAATATGCTTGTTCTGCTGAAAAACAAACAGCAAAGTATCTAATAATCCAAGAAATTGTTGATCACAAAATATGCTAGAAATTTTCATGATGAGAAATTTTCATTTTGAGATATATTTAAAATCCTGTGTGTCTTCTGTACTAAATATTTGCAGATAAGAGAAAATATTTTTAATCGACTGTAGCATACAACAAAGATCTAAACTACCAGTATGTTTTGGCAATGTAGTGAACCTCTTACAATTACATTGTACATTCTTGAAGTTATGTACATCCAGTTCAGATTTTGGGGGTAGTTTCATGGTAGTCCCCAGTAATTGTGAATTAGGACATGTTTCTCCTTCTCCCAATGACTCACTATTTTTATTATAATCTTTCCATTTAAGACATTTCCTCACACATTTAATCCTATTCAACCTAGAAAAATATTTAGAGAATGTATCAAGTGCCTTTATATGTCCTATTCCTTTAGTGCTCACAAGATCCCTGTGAATGGACAAGGCATCTCTGGGAGTTTGGAGTTTGTGAACCCTGCTTTCCCCACCCTGACTCCAGTGCTCTCTCTGGTTTTTCCCTTGAGTCCCCACTAGAGAGTATCAGCTTACATCTACTACTTGTAATGTAGTACTGCTTGCAATGTAGTCAGTTTCAGTTCATACAATCTATTTTGCCTTCTTGATGTAATTTCCTTGACATAAATTTGACTCTGGACTGATACCCCCCTTTGCCATAAAATGTGAATTATTTTGTATTTCACAATGTTATCAGTTATTATGCACTTTAGACATAAGATTTTAATATTAACCTGGAATCAGTAGGAAGGTAAATTTAAGAGGGAAAAATAAAATATTAGTGATAATGTCAAAATTATACCCTGAAGGAGATATGATGCAGGTGATTAATAAAAATCAAGTTGGTGTAATGTTCCAGTCTTCCAGGAAAATGTGATTATAAAAGTGAGACTCTGACCATAGTCACTCACACAAATAGGTGTGAAATTATTAAACTACAAAGTCAGTAAGTTAGGATGGGACCCGTATAGAAATAAAAACACTAGTGAAACAGAAAATATAAAGGTATAATAAAAACATATTGGAGTAATGAGACAGATGGTTTTAAGTGTTCTCAATCAAGATGTTCTCCAAGTTTGACTCTCCTTAACAGTGCTTTGAAAATTTACCAAGAACGAGATGCATCTTGTTAAAATACAGATTTCTGATTTCCTGGTTCAGTGGGTTGATTTTTGGGCCCAAGAATATGCATTAGTAACAATTTCTCAGGTGATGCTGATACTGACAGTCCAGGCAACACACTCTGAGAATCACTGCTGACAACAGTAATTGCACTCAATTCATATACAATGAACAGAAGAAGTATTCTATAAAATATCTAATTATAAGGTCAGCAAATGGTGTTGGTGTAGTGATTATGCTGCTGGACACCTACATGGTCAATCACAGTTCTAGTCCCAGATCCGGTGGCTTGAAAATTATACCAGGCATGTATGGGTGCCCAAGATCCTGGGACTCTGGGAGAGGGATTACAGCATGGCCATTCCCACCAGGGGATGCAATTTCTTACTTTCCTTCTCACTGTATCTGTCCCCCTTTCTCTCTCTCTCTCTCTCTGGTGAGCACAAATACCCTGAGTCAAAACTCCTTAGAAAAAAAAATCTCTCTCTAATTACTGAGATTATGAATTTGAAATTAGAAATATTGTGTGCTAGAGAAAGTTTGGAAATACTAAATCCTACTAAAAAATTTGCAGTAAAAGAGAAAGAAAATTTAACAAAAATGTGTATCAGCTCCAAAAGCAGCATGCAATCTGTCTGCTAAGGTCTGCTCGACCAAGATAATAAAAAGATACTAACTAAACTGAAAGATGAAAGGTAAAAAGCATGGAGAGCAACTGTGGATACTAGAGAGTGCAGGAGGAGGGTGGACAATGGAGAGAGCTGCAGGGAGAGAATCAGACAAATAAAAGCACAAAACATTTAATGCACACAAAAATGAAAACTTATCTGTTGGTAACATATAGGGTAATATCATTTTTTAGAGTTATTTATTTAACTTTATTATTATTATTTTTAAAAATTTACTGCAGGACATATGCATTCACCAGAGAGAGAGGGAGAAAGTGAGAAAGCAAGTAGCCAGGTCCAAGACTTGAACCACGGTTGGCCATGTGAGAGTCCACTGCCTTAAGCACCATGCCACTAGTGTATTCATGCTGGGAAGGTTCATTTTTTTATTCTGTAAAGATGTACAGTAATTAAATGTAAAATAATAATAAAATTAAATCAGAGAAAAGATACTAACTGGCTCAAAATAACTAACTTCCATGTCTACTCTCAGTTAACATCAATAAACCAGTGAGAATGAACACAAACCGCATGTGACTATATTATAGGTAAACTTTATATCAGTTATTATTAGATAAATATTTATATACTTTCTCATATGCAATGATTAATCCAGGAGATTTTTAAGATGCAACATGGCCTATTAGATTTGGATTTTAGGAAATGAAAATATATGTGAATCAGGACTCTTAACAGTTGAAAATGGTACTCAATTCAGGCTAACTTAAGCAAAATGCTAACTATATTACTTCATATACCAGGAATAAGTTAGAAATTCCTACTCAAAGTATTATCTATATGTTTAAAACAAATTTGCCCACTTTTTCCATTGTTCCTGACACTGGTTGTGATTTCCCAGGCTCTAGTTACTGTCAGCCCTGAACCTATCTCTGGCTTGAGGGATGAGGTATTCACACTGACCAGCTCAGGTCAGATGCCCACACCTCCAGCAAGGATAGGCCAGTTCCACACAAACCATGTGGGTGAAAGTGAAAGTTGGGGAAAGATGGATAACATGGGGAGTCAAGGTGAGGTAGAGGAACAAACCAGCATTGTTATTATAGTATCATAATTCCTGCTAAGAAATATGTTTACACACACACACACACACACACACACACACACATATATATGTATATATGAAAACTTACCTGTTGATAATGTATAGGGTAATATCTTTACATATATATGTGTGTGTGTGTATATATATATATACACACCATGTACCCAATGGTGTGTGTGTGTGTATATATATATGTATACCATATATATATACTGTGTGTGTGTGTGTGTATGTGTGTGTGTACATGCACTTGCCATTGTGAGAGAGAGAAACAGTGAGATGAAAAGTGAGAGATCACTCCTCAGGGGGATGACCATACCACAATCCCTTCTTCTCCTGGGATTCTGGGCATGCATGCATACACACCCAGTGTGATTTTCAAGCCACCAGGTCTGGGACTTGAACTGCAAAGTCAGTCATGTGGGTGTCCAGCACCTTAACTACTACACTATCTGCTGGCCCAGTTATATGCTTTTAACCTAGTATATCCCATGCTTTTTTGAGTATCAATGTCCTTGTTACTGATCACTTTAATACTGGTGTTGCATAGATTGCAACACGGGATCTTACTTGAGATCTACTGGTGTGTCACAAAATGCAAGCCCTTTGGTCTCAGGTACTGAAGGGGTGAGTTTACCAGAACCAGTCACCTTGAAGCATGAGCAGCTTTGTCCAGAGTTTCAATCCTTCTCTGGTTTAAGACACATATTTAATCTGTTCAGGCTTCTGTACCATGGACTGGATGGTTTACAAGCAACAGAAATTTCTCATAGTTCTGGAGACTAGGGTTCCAAGATCAAGGTTTCTCAGATTTTGAGTGTAGTGAGGCCTCAGTTACTTATGAAAGCCCTCTTGTCACTATAGCCTCATATGGTTAGAGGGAGTGACGGGTCTCACTTGGGGCTCTTCCACAAGAGCACTAATCCTTTTCATGAGGGCTCTGCCATATGGCATAATCACCTTTTAAAGGCCCTATTACCTGATACCATAACCTTAACCTTGGGGACAAATATTTTAATATATAAACTTTGGATATATATGTGTGTGTGTGCGTGTGTGTGTGTGTGTATAGCAACCTGGTATAACACTCGGTACAATATACACTAGTATAGTGTCATTTTTTTTTTCCAGATGACTAGACATGAAAAGTTTAGAAATCATTGCTCTAGAAAATAAAGTCATGGAAAGATGGAAAATAGGCCACATATTCTCCAGTTATTCCTATAATAATCTCAGTCAGAAGAAACTCTTAGTATCTGAAGTCAAAATCACGTATCTATAGCTAACAGTCCTAGTTATTATGCTATTTGTTAAATTAGGTAGATGTTAAATCCCTTTTTGGAGTGGCATCTACACTCTCAGAAGAAAGATTAGGAGAGCGGATAGAGAAGCTTTAGAAAGCACACTAAGTATGCCTTCCCCAGTCTTCCTCATCCCTAGCCAACCTGAATGATTGAGGTTTTTCGATTTCACATAACTTTTGATTTAAGTCAAGGCTCAGTGGCTACAAAAAGCTTGCAGAATACCACCTTCAAAATAGTCCTGAACCAGGGGACCAACAGTTAGCATAATGCCTATGTCGCTGGTCTCCTATGTAGTCAACCATGGTTTGAGTCCCGAACCTGGTGGCTTAAACTCATGCCGGACGCGTG
Source organism: Tupaia belangeri chinensis (assembly GCF_000334495.1). Lineage (NCBI taxonomy): Eukaryota > Metazoa > Chordata > Mammalia > Scandentia > Tupaiidae > Tupaia > Tupaia belangeri. The sequence goes on from NW_006207036.1 coordinate 858,012, forward strand.
TACGTGCATGCCCAAGATCTCGAGAGGAGAATGGAGGAGAAGGGATTGCAGCATGGCCATCCCCCCTGGGGGATGATTTCTCGCTTTCTGTCTCTCTGTCTTTCTGGCGAGCACATGTGCCCTATAGCAAAAACCTCTCCAAAAAAAAAAAAAAAATCCTAAACTGAGTTCTCCATTTATTGTCACTTTCACTTCAAAAACCAAACTGAATGGTTATCTGAAACCTGTCCCTTAAAGTCCCATATTATGAATTGTGCAAGGAATAAACTCTCTGGGATGGAATTTTTCAATGTAGTTATGGTGCAATGGTTTAGTTAGTTTTTAGGACAAGAATTTAACTAAAGCTCAGAAATTGGCTTGTCATCTCCCCTCCCACCTTTGTACCCCCACTCTACTGGCTCACAAGAACCTGAGCAGGACATAGCTTGCCCTGGTTTGAGACTACTTGGCACAAGTCCAGTGAGAAAATATTCCATGTCAGATTAATGCTTAGTTGTCTATGATTTTTTTAAAAAATAATTCTCTGAATTAAAAAAAAAAGCTAAGGGGGAAACCAAAACACTTAAAATATAACCAATAGAGCAGTTAGGAAAAATTGAGTTTTTATCAGTTTCATTGAGGAATCACATAAGGATGATTTTAAAAGCCAAGTTGGGGAGTGAGACATACAGTTCTGAGCCTTCAACAAAATCTGACAAGATTTCACACACTGTCAGAGCAGTTCTTTTCTCTTGCCTGGCCTCCCTGCAGTGGGAGAGGGGACAGAGCCAATGCCCCAACCTCCTTGCACTTGGGGAGCCACTTTGACCCAATTCCAGAAGCCCAAGGGCTGTCCTTAATTAGCATTGTAATTTATATTGCACAATTATGCAAATTGGGTACATAAACAAAATTATCCTTGCTGTTTGGCTTTGCTAGCCGAGAAATGCAAAGCCAGTTAAAGATAAGAATAAAGAAAACAGAATGCATTTGCTTTAATGCAATGTTCCATTTAATTTATCCATTCTTTTTGTTTTACTCTTTTACCTTGCGTTTGGGGTTTTAAAATTTTTTCTCCCCCTCTATTTTGTTTCTTATTTATTTATTTTTAATCTATACTTGGCTCTTTTCCTTGAGAAGTATTCTATCTCATTAATTCTGCAGTGATTCATAACTGTTTGGGCCATTCCTTTGTTTTTTGATAGGGCCACTATCTGTAGTTTCTCTTTTAGTTTTGTTCCCAGATTTGCTCCTTTCTCCTTGCATCCCTTTCTATTTCACTCCATTTTCCCCAGTTAGTTTGACTTGTTTTTATGGTCTTGTGATGCTCCTTGCCAGATAGCTAGCAAATGCCCCCAGGATCTAATCATTTCTTCCAGAGAAAGCTGAAAATAAGCATGACAAATAACAGAGCTTGGAAGATAGGAAATCTTAAAATACAAAGCCCAGTGAAATCCAACTGGAAGCCAATGCCTGGAGGCAATAGACAGTATTCAAGTAGTTAGGTATTAACCACCAGGTAATCAATCAACAAATCAGCATAACAAAGATAATTTTCTGACATTTGATCATATTCCAATTGAACCAGGATCTTTAAATGGCCTTAAAATTATAAAGCAGATTAGAAAGTCTAAAATATTGAAAACTACTAGAAAATAAACTCTTCTACATTAAGCAGGCTTTGCAAGAACAGTGGCTAGTGTGATTGGCAAGGTAGGAACTAACTGCTAAGGAGATTTAAAACAGAGGTACTTGTGCAGAATTGTGAAGAGAACAGAATTGTGCATAGCTTTATCTGCCCAGAACCATGGCTCCCACAGGGAAATACTCCTCATTCTATGGCCCTCTGGCTACAGCAGCAGAGTCAAATTAAAATATAACCCAAGGGGTACCCAATCCAACTTGGACAAATCATAGCACCCTCCCTCTGGCTATAACTTTCTCCACCTTGAATAGCATTCAAATGCCTTGTGGGTCCTCCCATGTGTATTTTTAGTCCCTGTCTTTCTCTCTGTCTCTAATTCATCCTCTGTCTTCCTCCTATTTGCTTAATAGGCTCTAGCCATCCTGGCTGTCTCATATTTTCAGCTCATTACTCTTGTACCTTTTGTCCTTTCTGTCTACAACGGGCTTCCTTGTTTTCAGTGGCTGGTTTCTTGTCATTTGGGTCTGTAGCCATATGTCATCTCAGAGAAATACTCTCTTATATCTCTATCTAATGCTGATGTCACCTCTCCACCTCAACATTTTTAATCACCATTTTAATTTAGTACCATTTAAAATTAGCGTACGTACTTATCTTGTCTGTCATATATTTACATATATTTAACTTATTTATTGCCTGCCTCTCCCCCTAGACTATGAGATCTTGTCTGTCTGGTTCACTGTTGTATTTCTAGGACCCACAATGTCACATACATAGAACTTTCTCAAAATAGTATTGATTTAACTGAATGGATTAATGATTGTTATAGAATGGGCAATGACCTGAAACTGGCCAAAGTCTTCCATAACCACATTTGTTAGTTTTACAATCAAAAGTGAGCCAAGTTTATGCTGTGTGTATTTTCTGTAGTGGCTCCCATGGTGATTTCTGGTTTTATTCCATTCTTGGTCAGATACGTGATATGATTTTCTTGAAAAAAAAAAAATAAGGCTTGTGTTATGACCCAATATACGGTCCATTCTGGAAAACGTTTCTTGTGCTTATGTGAATAGTATGTATTTGGCAACTGTTGAAAGAAATATTCTATAAATGTCAGTCAGGTCCATTTGGCCTATGGTAGAGTTAAATTCTGAAATCCTGATAGTTCCTCCTTTTCTTAAATTTTTGCTAGAGAGCACACGTGCTCACTGAAAGGGGGGAAGGGAGGGAGAGAGAGAGAGAATGCCCTCCTCCCTGATACGGTCTTACTGCAATTTGCTTTCCTCTAGCTCTCTCTCATTTTGGGATTTGGGCACACATGCACATGTGTCAAGGGTGTTTCTCAAGCCACCTGATCCAGGAGTTGAATCATGCAGATATCTATTAATATGTGGAAACTAGCCCACAAGCTGGCCCAAATTTTGATGATTCTTTACTGATTTTCTGTCTAGATGATCTGTCCATTGCTGAGGATATGGTGTTCAAATATCCAATTATAATTATTTTATTTTTATTTTTAAATGTTTTTGCCAGAAGGCGTGTGTGCTAACTGGAGAAAGAAAAACGTAAAGTGAGAAAGCTTCTCTCATGGGGCATGGTTATGTCACAATCCCTTCTCCTCCATTTTCCCCTTTTTCAGGATTTTGGGCATGCACACATGTTGGCAGGGTGTTTTTCAAGTTGCCAGGTCAGGGAGTCAAACCTTGCATGTTGGCCATGCACATTTAAATGCCTTAACCACTAGAACTTGGGCTATCTTCCCAATTATCATTGTATTGAAGTCTCTCTCTCTCACTTTAGGTCAAGTAATATTTTTAGATGTATTTCGGTGCTTTGGTATTGACTGTGTTTGTGTTTGCATATATATATATTTTTTGTCATAGGGCACATGCATTCCCCAGAGAGAGAGAGAGAGAGAGAGAGAGAGAGAAAGGGAAAGTAAGAAATCACCTTCTGAGGGGGAATTCCTTCTCCATTCTCCTTTCGGGATTTTAGACACACATGCACATGCACCTGGTACCTGGGCTGGGACGCAAACCATGGTTGGCCATGTGTGAACCTAGCACCTTACCCAATATGGCACCTGCTGGCCTTTTCATAAATTTTTTGAATACTCTGGCTAAATTGACTGTTGAAGCACTATGTAATAATCTTGTTTCTTTTTACAAATTTTTACTTGATGACTACTTTATCTGACGTCAGTATAGAAATTTCTGTTTCCATTTACATGAAACATCTTTTCCCATCCCTTTACTCTCAGTTTGTATATGTCTTTACAAATGAGATAAGTTTCTCATAGGCACATATAGTGTGGTCTTATTTTTTAATTTTTTTTTCCATTCAGCCAGTATATATTACTTGAGTGGAAATTTAATCGGTTTATATTAGAAGTTATTATTGACAAGTGTGGACTTCTCTCATTGTGTTGATTATTTTCTGTTTTTGTGTTTCCTTTGTCCCTTCCTTTCTTATTGTTTATCTTTGTTGTTTGGTAATTTTCTATAGTTATAAGGTTTGATTCCTTTCTCAGTCTTATTTGTGTGACTGTTCCACCAGTGTGTTTTATACTTTCACATTTTTTTCATGATGTTATTAAGCTTTCTTTCATTTTTCAGTTATTGGACTCCCTTAAGTTTTCTTGAAGTGTTGGTTTTGTAGTGATAAATTTTCTATTTTTGCCTTTATGGGAAAGACTTTGTTTTCCTTCAATTCTGAAAGATAACTTTACTAGGTATATTATTCTTGGCTGAAATATTTTTTTCTCTACTGCATCTTAAAGATATCATTCCAATCTTTCCTGAAAGATATCTGCTGAGAAATCTGTTAATTTAATGGACAATACTTTATATGTAACTTACTTGCTTTCTCTTGTCCTATTTAGGATTCTTTGTTTCTGGTTTTTGAAATTTGGATAATAGTGTGTCTCAGAGAGGATCTTTTTGGGTTTAATCTATTTAACAATCTTCCTATTTCCTGAAACTAGATGTCCATATTTCGCCTAAGACTTAGAGAGTATTGGGTTATTATTTATATTTTTAGGGGGTTTTCTCTTAGAATACATATGCTTGCCAGAGAGAGAGAGAAACAGAGAAACGGAGACAATGAAAGAGAAAGTGAGAAATCACCCCCCAGGAGGGATGGCCACACTGCAATCCCTTCTCCTTCATTCTCCTCCCAGGATCTTGGGCATGCATGCACGTGAACCCAGCATAAGTTTCAAGCCACCACGTCTGACTCAAATCAGGGTTGGCCATGTGGAAGTCCAGTGTTGTAACTGCTAGACCATCTGCTGACTCTGGGCTATTATTCCTGAAATAGTTTTTCAATGCCTTTTCCCATCTCTTCTTCTGGAACTTCCATGAAGCAAGTACTTGTTTTCTTTATGGTGTCCTATAGGCCTATGGGCTTTTTTTAATTATTCTTTTTAAAAAATATCTGATTATTTCAAAAGCTTTTTTTTTCAAGTTCAGAAATACTTTTTCTGCTTGATCTAGCCTACTTTTGATGCTTTCACCTTGTTTCATTGATCAAAATCTTCATCTCCAGGATTGTTTGGTTCTGTTTTATACCTACCCCTTTGCTGAATTTTTAATTCATATCATGAATAGTTTTTCTTATTTTATTGAATTGTTCATCTGAATTCTGTTACTTTCCTTTAAATATGCTTAAGATTATGATTTTAAATATTTTTCAGGCATTTCTGGTATTTTGTTTTTAATTGGCTCTGGAGAATTATGTTCCTTTGGAGAGTCATATTTCCTTGTACTTTTTAGTATTTGTGTGTGTGTGTGTGTGTTTGAATTTATATCTGGTTATCTGGTGGAACAGTCACCTCTTTTGTTTAATAGAGTGTTTTTTGTAGGGAAGGACTCTTTCCTGTAGATGTGTCCAATAGTATTAACTGCATTTGTGCTCTGACTTTGGTTCTGATTGGGGTCCATAATGGTATTTAACAGTGTTTGTGAGTGTCTTCGTGGACAAGACTTGAGTGTTCATAGATCCAACCAGGTGGCTTTGTTGGTTGTGGTACGTGCTAGGTGTGGTGAGCATATTTCTCTGATCCTGGAGGGAGGTACCAAGTGCACAGGAACCCCTTTAGCCAAGAAGGTGGTGTCTCTTAGATTGTGGCTACAGTAGATGCCAGGTATGGGCATATTGGTGATCTCTCATTCTGGGAGTGTATATTCAAGGCACAGAGGACTTATCAGTTGAGCAGACAAGGTTGAAGCTGGTGGTAGTAGCAGTACTTATGCTGGTGTCCTCAAGCCTTGTATGTAGTGCTCACAGCATGTAACTATCACACTGATCCTGGAGCCAGTGTCCCAAGCAGTGACAGTAGGAGCACTTGGACCAGCCAGTGTCTTCAGAACATGAGTGGGACACATTCGGTATGCAGGGACTCAGAGCGGAGGGTCACCTGTGGCAATGGTGGCAGCAGACACATGGGGAGGTAGCCACTGTTCTCAACTCTAAGTCGGGTGAAAGAGACCTCTTTGATTAGGTTTCTGGGTGGTGTTCTTAGGCTCAGAAATGCATGAGATGGGTATAGATACTGTGTTAGGTAAGGGCACAAGACTGTGGGACCCTACAAAAGTAATGGTACCTAAGTTGGCAACTCTGGGCCCTCAGCAGGGAATGTGGGGAATGGGGACATTTTTTTTTGAGAAGTTTTTGCTACAGGGCGCTTGCGCTCTCCAGAAAGGCAGAGAGAGACAGAGAGATAGAAAGCGAGAAACCACCCCCCAGGGGGATGGCCACGCCGCAATCCCTTCTCCTCCATTCTCCTCTCGGGATCCTGGGCATGCACGCACACGCGCCCAGCGTGAGTCTAAGCCACCGGATCTGGGACTCGAACCACGGTCAACTACATGGGAGTTCAGAGACATAGCTATTACACTAACTGCTGGTCCCAGGAATGGGGACATTTTTTAAAAAGTTTATTTTTCCATGAAAGATAGAGAAGCATCACAACAATGTCTTCCTGTTCCAATCCACCTATACTCTTAGCCAAATCATGGGCATCCTCCTGCTCATCATACTCAGGAAGGTCCTGGGATAAAAACACAGGCACTAGCTCATGTGGGACCAGCTGAACCACTGCTATGCAATCACCTAGCCCCATAGGGAGCCGATTTTCAATCCTGTCAAATTTTACTTTCCTTATCTCAAAGAAATGGGAGAAAAGCAAAAAGAGAACCTAGCTGACCAAGGTGTTGGAAAAATTAAACGTGGTTATACATAATATTTGCAGGTATGTTGTCTGATATGCAGTAAGTGCCTACATAAGGAATTTTAAGGTTGGCCAAAGGACCAAACTACTTTTAATTGGTATTTCAAACATACATTATTGGTGTATATTACTTTCTATGTCACATCCTGCATTTTTGTTTATTTTGGAATATGGGGTGGGGGGTGCTTTTTAGTCCTTGCAGAAAACTAGAGATTTTTGCTTGCGCTCTCCAGAAAGGCAGAGAGAGACAGAGAGATAGAAAGCGAGAAACCACCCCCCAGGGGGATGGCCACGCCGCAATCCCTTCTCCTCCATTCTCCTCTCGGGATCCTGGGCATGCACGCACACGCGCCCAGCGTGAGTCTAAGCCACCGGATCTGGGACTCGAACCACGGTCAACTACATGGGAGTTCAGAGACATAGCTATTACACTAACTGCTGGTCCCAGGAATGGGGACATTTTTTAAAAAGTTTATTTTTCCATGAAAGATAGAGAAGCATCACAACAATGTCTTCCTGTTCCAATCCACCTATACTCTTAGCCAAATCATGGGCATCCTCCTGCTCATCATACTCAGGAAGGTCCTGGGATAAAAACACAGGCACTAGCTCATGTGGGACCAGCTGAACCACTGCTATGCAATCACCTAGCCCCATAGGGAGCCGATTTTCAATCCTGTCAAATTTTACTTTCCTTATCTCAAAGAAATGGGAGAAAAGCAAAAAGAGAACCTAGCTGACCAAGGTGTTGGAAAAATTAAACGTGGTTATACATAATATTTGCAGGTATGTTGTCTGATATGCAGTAAGTGCCTACATAAGGAATTTTAAGGTTGGCCAAAGGACCAAACTACTTTTAATTGGTATTTCAAACATACATTATTGGTGTATATTACTTTCTATGTCACATCCTGCATTTTTGTTTATTTTGGAATATGGGGTGGGGGGTGCTTTTTAGTCCTTGCAGAAAACTAGAGATTTTTCCTTTAAAAAACTAATTCTGTGATTTACTTGTTGAGTTTACAATTTCTATAATTCAATTAAATTTCTGTCCCCAAGTTTTGTCTTTGCTTTATTGTAGTCTGATTTAAGATTTGAAAGACTTGATTCATTTCTATTTCTCTTTAAAACAATAAACGCCAAATCCTATGAGCTTGTCACTGAGAATAGCTTTGACAATGCATCAATATTAAAATGTGATTGGGGGATGGGGCATGATGATAGCTAAGGGATACAAAGTTTATTTTGGAAGTAAGGGTCCTAAAATTGACTGTGGTTATTTATTTACAAATCTGTGAATATACTGAAGGTCACTGATTTATAGACTTTTAATGATGAATTGTGTGTTATATAAATTATATGACAATAAAGCTGTTAGAAAATACTGAAAAAGAGAGAAAATGTTTTTAGTAGGTTCATAAATAACCTACGATTATAATTTTAGTTTTCCATTTGTCCCAACAGTTAGTAAGGCAAATGTTTTGCTTATTTAATGTTGCTTTTGTCTTATTGTATGTTTTTAATATCTTGGGGAGTAGTATTATGAAAAGAATTTATTTATTCTTAGCACTATTAAATTGTGACCATATGTGATTTGTGCAATTGTTATTTTTATTTATTTATTTATTTTTATGGCTATTGCTCTTGACTAATACTGGTCTATTTTGGTTTTTAAAAAAAGTTTGAAAAAATATGTAGTATCTTTTGTAAGACATAAATCTCTATAAAAGGTGATTATTAACTTTTTTCTTTTATCTCATTGATTTTAGATATTTAATTTATGTGATTATTTTCTGGCAATTTGGTGGTTATATATCAGGTTTATATTTCACATTTATTTTATATTTCCCATTAAAATGTCTATACACATTCTTTGTATTTTACATTTATGTCATGATCAAAACCAATAATGAAGCAACTTAGCTGACCTCTCCTACTTAAGATGAAACTCTTGGTAAGTATTTTATTTTGTGTTCTTTTTGCTACTCTTCTCATGTCCCTATTCCTTTTATAGTTTTCGATATAATCTATACTAATTGCTGTTAATTTAAAAATATTTTTAAACATTTAAGTAATTCATTTTGTCAGTGATTTTCATCTTTGCATTTAGTTTTCTATACATATTACTAATAAGTATATAAGCGTACCTTTTTGATTGTACACAACTGTGTTCCTGTCCCCACACAGTGTCTTGCACACTATATGGTCTCAGGAATTCTGGTTAGGGAACCATTGTAGAGAAATCAGAGAAATGAAATGAAAACCTGACTCAAGTGAAATGTCCATAATAAATATTGCTTCCGTAAGCACATGATACCACTAACCATATTACCACCAAGGTGATGGTAAATACACAGAATGGATTTCTCTATGATCGGCTCATTTTAGCATGGTCAAAAACAAGCAAATACATACAAAGGGGAATGAAAATGTGATTTCTCATATGTCAGTACTCTTGAGATGAGATGCATATTGCATTGCTATTAGCTGTTTCTATGTCTTATGTTTATTTGTATCTTCTATGAGCAAGAGAGAGAGAGAGAGAAGCCCTGACAGGGTCCTGACATCACAAATCATCCCCCCATTTTTTTTTTTTTTGGGAGAGATTTTCACTGTAGGGCACGTGCGCTCGCCAGACAGACAGAGAGAGACATAGAGACAGAAAGCGAGAAATCACCCCCCAGGGGGGATGGTCACGCCACAATCCCTTCTCCTCCATTCTCCTCTCGGGATCTTGGGCATGCACGCACACGCGCCCGGCGTGAGTTTTAAGCCCCCGGGTCCAGGACACGAACCGCGGTCGACTACGTGGGAGTCCAGCGACATAGCCATTACGCTAACTGCTGGTTCCCATCATCCCCAAATTTTGGCCAACACCAACCAGATCAGGGGCTCGTGTGGGCCAGTGTACTCAGGGAAGTTTCCAAACTTCAACTGGGAACTTTCCATGTGAACTGCCTCACAGAGCACCATATTTTACTGCTGGGCCACCATCTGGCCCATTATTAACTCTCTTAATGGATTTACCTGTAAATAACTATAAACATTGGTCTCAAAATCAGCACACATTACTATTATTTGAGATTTTTAAAAGATCCTAGTGATTTAGCTACTCATCAGACTAATTACATTCAGATCTCTCTGGTTGACACCCAGGCATCAGTAATTTTTAAATCTCCTCACATGACTGCAGAGTGCAGCCAAAAATAAGAGCAAAGTAGAATTAATGGAATCTAAAGCATCTGTCTACTTACATGTGTGGCTGTAATTTGATATAAGGAAAGCTGCTGGATATTTAAAAGATATCCTGAGAAATAGGATTGATTGGTACAAAGGCATTTGTATTCTATCAATAATTGTTTTGTAATTTCTATAGGGCGTGTGCACTCGCCAGACAGACAGAGAGAGACAGAGAGACAGAAAGTGAGAAATCACCCCCCAGGGGGGATGGCCACACCGCAATCCCTTCTCCGCCATTCTCCTCTTGGGATCTTGGGCATGCATGAACATGCGCCCAGCATGAGTTTAAGCCACGGGTCTAGGACTCAAACCACGGTCGACTACATGGGAGTCCAGCAACATAGCCATTACGCTAACTGCTGGTCCCATTGTTTTGTAATTTCTAATATGCAAATAAATGTAGTATCCTCCTCTGTTTTGGGGTGAGGCTAGAGATAAGAGTTGGTTTGGTAGATCAGTTAAAACCAATATGGAAAAAACAGACCGTAAACCAATTTTTGAAAATGAAATTCAATATAAACTTCTTCCTACAAGAAAATTTGAAGTTTTATCCTTATGTTGGGCTTCTATAAGTTTTTTTTTTTTTTTTTTTTTTTTTTTTTTTTTTTTTTTTTTTTAGTATTTAGGCAATGCTTACCACATAGAGCTTCCTGGTTTTATGGAGCTTCAGAGATTTGAGTTTAGAATGTGAAGCCATATCTATTCTTTAAAGATTATTTCTCTCTTGAGAGAAAAAGATGCACTATTGACAGGCCATCATGTTATAATCCTTTCCTAGCCTTTCGGTCATCAAAATCATGGGCTCACCCACAGGCATGCCTGTGTGTTCAGGTTCATTGGGATCCTAACCCAGAGCTTTCCAAATGATCCAAGTATTATGCAGTGGTGTTCTACCAGCTACACCACAGTAGCTGGGCTGAGATTATTTACTTTTGAAGACTACCTGAATAGAGTCAAGGAGTTATTCCCACTTAAAATGCCCTTTGAAGATTAATTGTTAAGGTAATAATTGAAGTGCTAGATTTAGATTTTAAAATGTAAAAACTAAAACAAAAATTCATATATGAATTTCTATTATTTGAATATGTCCCTCAAAAATTCATGAAGTAGGCCAGCAGATGGCATGGAGGTTAAGGTACTGAATCCTACATGCCTAGCTGTGTGGTTTGGATTCCAGAACCCGTGGATTCAAAATCATACAGGGCATGTGTGTGTGCATGCCCAAAAGTCTTGAGAGGAAACTGGAGGAGAAGGAACTGTGGCATGGCCATTCTCACGGGAGGGTGATTTCTCACCTTTCTTTCTTCCCCCAATTCCCTCTCTTTCTCTGATGAGTGCAAGTATCCTATAATAAAAACAAAAAGAAAATTCATGAAGATTATGACAGGACTAAAAGGATGAAAATACAACTATGGGACTAAGAGGTAGAGCTGTGTTGGGGTGGTTAGGATTAAGGCCACAAGGATTGGGTCCCGTTATTGAATCCTGTTGCATTTAAGAAGAGTGAGTGAGGCATACACACATTTGCTCTTGTTGTGTATTGCCCTGTGATCCCTTGAGCTTCCTCAGGCCTCTGCAGAAAGTCCTTACTAATAAAAAGTTCTTCACTAAATGCAGTCCCCTGATTTTGGGTCACCAAAGCCATGAATTAAATAAATCAATATTATTTCTCGAATTTTTTTCTTTTTTGAGTTTTTTGCTATAGGGCATGTGTGCTTGCCAGAAAGACAGAGAGAGACAGAGAGACAGAAAGTGAGAAATCACTCCCCAGGGGCGATGACCACACCTCAAACCCTTCTCCTCTCAGGATCTTGGGCACACACACACACATGTGCCTGGCGTGAGTTTAAGTCACCTGGTCTGGGACTCAAATTGCGGTAGACTACATGGGGGTCCAGCGACATACCTATTATACTAACTGCTGGTCCCTCCCCACTTTTTTAAAAAATAAGTTTTCTCATTTATTTCTTCAAGAGTGAGAGAGACAAAGACAGAGAGACAGAGAGAGATAGCACCACCAAAATGGTCCTGAGGCCATAGTGCATCCCCAACCATAGCCAGCCTTGGATCATAGGAATGTGTGTGCCTGCCAAACTTGGGGAGGTTTCTGGATGAGAAGCCAACACTTTCCCATGTAGGTCAGTCTTGCAGAGCATAACATTTTGCCACTGCACCATCATCCAGAATGAAACCTCTATTTTTTTTTTTTTTTATAAATACCCAGAATCATATAAGCAACAGAGGATGGGCTAAAACACAAACTTGTAGTGATATTTTAGTACATGAATTTTCCTAAAAACAGTATTAGGTGATAAATTAGCAGAACCATCTAAGCTATGATTAAAATTGCTCTACAGGAAGGGAGCCAATTAGCTGCTTTATACATGATAACAAACAATCTTGATTCCACTGCTACATTTTATGATCTTAAAATTTGCTGGACAGAATCAATCAAGTAAGTAAACATACTCAGATCTCTTAGGAAGAAATAATGTCTACAGATAAAAGAAAGCAAAATTAGCTTTGTAGAGCTGAGTTCCTTATTTATTTTTGGCTTCTTCTTTGCTAGATAAATTATGAAACTGGTAATATTTATTCTCTTCATTGTGCTATTGTTTGTAAGTGTCATTATAAATACATGCCCAATGCACTTGTCAGGTAGACAGCCCTAATTATATTTTAAGGTTATATATCCTTGTAAATAATCTAGTTTATTGGGGCTGGCAGATGGTGTGGTGGTTAAAGGTGCTCGACTCACACATGGCCGACCATGGTTCAAGTCCCAGACCTGGTGGCTTACTTTCTCACTTTCTCTCTCTCTCTCTCTCTGGTTAAATTGGAAAATGATAACAATAGTAAATAAAGTTAAAATAAAATAATTCCTTATTTAAAAAATCTAGTTTATCAAAGATACATGGCTCAATTGAAAATGTCAAGCACAATAGGATCCTTAAACCTTTATGCTACTGAAAAATAATCAACAAAATAATGTGAATTAAGTGTGTGTGTGTGTGTGTGTGTGTGTGTGTTTTCTTTTCCTGTGATTTTTCAAATAGCATAGTGGTTCTCAAATAATGAACCTGGCCCAACAGTTTCAACAACACTAGGGGATTTTTAAAATGCAGATCCTTGGGACCACCAGTTAGCATAATGGTTATGTCGCTGGACTCCCACGTAGTCGACCGCGGTTTGAGTCCTGGACCCAGTGGCTAAACTCACTCCGGGTACGTGTGTGTGCGCGCCCAAGATCCTGAGGAAAAAAAAAAAGGAGATCTTCAGGTTCCACCTGCCCCTACTGAATCAGAAACTCTGAGGTTGAACTTAGAAATCTTTGTTTTAATGTACCTGTTCTAAGATTCTGTTTCATTCTAAAGTTTGAGACTAGCTGACAGTAGAAGTGCCCAAAAAAGCATATGTTTTATTAGGTTTGAAAAATATTTTGTATTAAAAGATAATATTTGTTCAGGAAGTTCATTTTTATTTCCAGCAGGATTAATCAAGGTGTGTATCATCCTATTATATTATTCCACGACATGTAAGATCCATGGCTGGTTTGCTGTGTCTTTCAGCATATACTTAAGTGATCATTAATTCCTTACATTTGCTTTCAAAAATTTTTTCAAGCAATGAAGTGTTAGATTTCACATGTGCTTTACTTACCTCATCGAGATAATGTTACTATAATGATCTCACTTATATGTTGCATAATTAGATCTAATATCTCTCTAATGAGGTACACCATGTTATTCGGAACCAGCTGTTCTGTCATGGATAGCAAGGGATACTACACTAAATTTTTCAAGACACTCAATAATAATAAAAGTGATCATTTCATAAAAGTATTTTTACTTCCTGTTTGTAGACTTCCAGTTTTTTTAACTGCTATTAATAACTCAAAAGATGGAGTCACAAGTGTTTGTAGGAAACAGTGCATAAAAACTGCTAGGTTGAAAGATATAATAGTTATCAAGACATACAGTAAACCATGAATATATACTGGTATGCTCTAGAATCCTGAATTTGTACGTTTAAAGAATAAGTCAAATTTGTGATATGATAGTTTAAGAATCTCTTTTATTTTTTTGAGAGGGTTTTGCTATAGAGTGTGTGCACTCACCAGAGAGACAGAGAGAGAGAGAGAGACAGAAAGAGAGAAATCACCCCCCCAGGGGGGGAATGGCCATGCTGCAATCCCTTCTCTTCCATTCTCCTCTTGGAATCTTGGGTATGCATGCACACGTGCCCGGCACGAGTTTGAGCCATGGGTCCGGGACTCAGAGGGAGGTTAAATACATGGGAGTACAGTGACATAGTCATTATGACAGCTGCTGGTCCCAAGAAAGAATCTTTTACATATGAAGAATAAATTTACTAATAAAGAGTTACAAGTTAGCTGTAAAAATGCAGTAATCATTTCTTCAGTAACTGCTTTTCACGTTCAACAAATATGAGATAGAAGTAAGTGGACATATACCTGTGGGCCTGGTTTCATTGGTTATTCCCTCATAAAATTTCTTATGTGCATTTTCAATGCAGACAAACGAATACACAGTAGACATATGTAGATATGGAAAGGAAATGGCATGGAGCTATATCCCCTCGTTTATATTCGATAGTATCCCATCCCCATGCTCATGGAAATGCTCAGTATTTATCCAAACTGTATTTGCTTGTTAATGAAAGCAGAGCATGCCGCATTTTATGAAAGTGTGGTGAATTAATGGATCAGATTACTTCATCTCCTTATAGCCTGAGTCTCTACAGAAGAGGAAATTAAGGGAGACAAACTGAACTGTGATGCTTGGGGACTCCTTGATTCTGCCTGTCACTGTTTTTAAGCCGGCTCAAGGCCTCAGGGGAGTCTGGCTGTTCTAGCTTCCGCAGCCAGCCAGACGGTAACGGCCCACTGCTTTTATTCATTACCCTGAATGTAATGCACTAAATTTAACAAGTAACACACTCAGCGGGAATTTATTGGCCTTTTGCAGCATGATTGCAAGGTAGGATATGGATATGGATTCCAATTACTGCTGACACCCAGATAAGAACAACAAAGCTGGTATATAATTATTAATCAAAGTTGATATTTTAGGGAAATGAAAATAAATAAATAAGTATCACTCTACTATTTGAAACCAATGTTCCCAGGTTTGAAGAACTCTCCCGAGTTATGCAATAGGAACATTCCAATTAAATACAGCAATAATAAAACAGCAACGCATAAAGGCAAAGCGCTCTATAAAGTGACAATTTTCACATAGAAATCGCTACATGGAGCAGGTGTGCAGTGGAGGACAGCTAAGCCGTAAGTCCAGGCACAGACTCATGTGTAGTATGTAACTACATGGTCAGATAACCAACAATCTTTAAACAAGGATTTAATATTTTCATTAGAAAAATAATTTGTGTATTGTTGCTATTCAAAAAGGATATTATGAATAGCTGTATTAAAATGTGGTACGAGTGGCTTTTTAAAAATATGATCTTATGTTTTTATATTTTTAGTACCAGAGTGACATGACCATCAAAGGTAAACATGGCACATGGATGTTTATGATGAACTTCAAAGTTCTAGGGTTTTAATAAAAAGAAAAAAGAAACTGGAGAAGGATCCAGAATTATTTAGTCACTTCAGGCAAGTGTCTATTGTAGTTATTGTTTGTTTTATATATAAAGGCCAGAGGAATACAATATATATGTGAAGGCACAGGATAAAACAAACATTTATTTTACCACATTGTGTATAGATGAAAATGAACGAAAAGGAAAGTCACCCTCTACATGATTCACCCAAATGACCGGTTTACATTATTGAAATAAGCAACATGCCTCACTGGTAAATGCTTGGATCCTCAAATTACACAGAATCATATTCTGGTTTTAATCATTACTAACTCTCTAACCTTGAACCACTAATTTAGTTTCAGCCTGTTTCCTCGAGTGTAAAATAGAGATGATCACAGTAGCTACCTGTGTTGTCCTATTAAAATAAAATAATCTCAGTAAAGTATTTAATATAGTGCTAGGTACAAAAGAAATAATAAATATGAGTAACTTCATGTTATTTTTGTATTACTTTCACCTATTCAGTATTAAAATTTATTAAACCAGAAAAGAAATCATCATAATCTTTTTTTTTTTTTTACACCTGGATATGCTTCACTATAAATTTGAGTTAGAATATTGCAACAGAGAGAAGGGACATTTTATCCCCTATGGATTATGATAGCCTTGCCATGTAACTGAGTTAAAAGTTAAATGACATTTCTGATACTCAGCATTGAAGCATACCTGCCTTCAAGAGCATGTGGGAAAATTAGAGAAAACATTGATGTATGTGGTATATGCCCCTGAACCTTTGTATAAAGTCTGCCACCATCCAGATATAATTATTATTAGGGATCTTTTGTTTGACCCTTGTCTTTGGTCATCAATGCAATTCCTTCAAGTATCATTCCCATTACATAGTGAGTAAAATAAAGGATAAAACATGCTAATTTGTGTTTTTAGGACCATAGAGTTAAAATATTGGAGCAAGAGCCTCACAGTACTGAAGTCCTCCTAAGTCAGTCTTTTCAACCATAGCAACAACCCTCAGTAGGTGAAAAGATAAAGGCAGAAAACTGAGTAAATGCAGATGAGAGAAAGAGAGAGTGTGTGTGTGTGAAAAGGCATATGCTGTGGCTAGTGATGGTACACAGATTGGGGGTTTTAAACAGAGAATGGGTAAGTGAAGATCATTTATGTTGTGCCATGGCTTCCTTTGACAATCCTAATGACATCATAGGGCTTACCATTGATAAGAAAGGTTTTCATTAATTGGAATACTGTGGTGGTATAAAAAAGTGCTTCTGTGATAATGCCATCAACTGATGCTTTGGAAGCTCAGACTTCAAAAGGACCAAAAATCAAATGAAGCAGTTAAGAAGTAACTTGAATTTGGTTGACCTTAGGGAATTCCAACATAACAATGAATTGATTAAACTGAACATTTTAACCAAAGTTAACAGTCAAAGATCATCATAGTATAGATGATATACTATAATATCATCTGATACCATCATATAATACGATATATAGTTGAATTTTTTCATTACACCAGAATACGCTTTATTTCACTATACATAGGGTCTTTATAAAACTGTTTTTCCCACAAAGGCAAGAAGAGTACTTCAGAAAGCACAGGTAGTGTGGTGGTTAAGATGCTGGATCCCACATAGCTGACTCCACTGTTCCAGTCTCAGACCACAGCTTGAAGGTCATGCTGGGTGTTGGTGTGTGTGTAACCAAGTTCCTAGGAGGGGGAGAGGGGATTGCAGCATGAAGATCCCCGCAGGGGGTGATTTCTCACTTCTTCCCACCCTCTCATTCTGTCTCCATCTCTCTCCAGTGTGTGTGCATGAATGGATGTGCCTTATAGCAAGAACTAAAAAAAAAAAAAAAAAAAAGTTAATTCAGAAAGTTGCGGAGGACCAGCTAGATAGCACAAGGGTAGCATCATGCTCAAGTGATGCTGGGTCCCTATGGAAGATCATGGGTTCAGTTCTCCAGTTAATCTGTAAGTGCCAGTCATTCAAGTCCACAATCAGCTGGTTGGGCAGGTTAGAGGGGGGGATCAGCGTGTGGGACCCTCTCTGTAGTGATCGTCTCTTCCTTTCTCTGTCTCTCACTTTCATAAAATTTAACAATCCATGAATGGAAAAAAAGCACTAGTTTATTGTGATGAAAACATTTTTTGAAATCTATGCATATTTTTTTTAATCATATGCATTTTTTCATGAGCTTTTTGAAGATTTACAATTAGAGGCCCAGCCTTCTAAATCAGAGAAACATAAATGACATAAGACTTTTGGAAAATTAAACAAGAAACTGAGTCAATTAATACTATAAGTAAATCATTAGTAAATGTTTACTTATGCTAAAGGAAATTTGTTCAATTATTCATTCATTCTACAGTATTTATTTATTTTATTGTAAATAAAATAAATTTATGTATTATATATAATACATTTATATACTTGACTATAAATAAAATTTAAAATTTACATTTAATCCCTGTTCATCTTTACAGTGTACAAAGTGGTTTCTCCCAGCATGAACAAAATGCATATTAGTCATGTCAAAGACATTACCATATACATTATTATCAGCAGACACCTTTTCATTGTTGTGTCTATTAACTCCATCTACAATGATACTCTCAGTGCCTTCCCTTTGTCAGTTCTGTGTTAGTACTGAGGACACAGCACTGAAACCGACAGACAAGGTCACTGCCCTCATAGGTGCTTACATTCTGTTAGCAGAGAAAATACGAAATAATCATATACTTGCAATTTTAATCAGGGTGTTTACTGTAATGCTGGCCTACCTGGGGATTTAAAACTGTTCTCGAGGAGGTGGTTAGAAAGATCTCATTAATAAGTAACTCCACATGTGCTGACTCACTTAATCCACCAAGCCAATGGGATCAACACTGCTATAATCGCCTCATTCACAGATAAGAAAACTAAAGAATGAGGGCATTAAATACTTAAGCAAATCATATGGTCAGTAAGGGGTAGAACCAAGGTTCAAACCTAGGCCATCTGGTTTTAGATTCCCCTTTTTACCAACGTGCTATAGAAGTGTCTGTGCATTTGTGAGGGAATAATGAAAACACACTCTAAATATAAAGAAAGGCTCATCGGAAAACTCAAGGTAAAGAAAAACTCAGTACATTTTGGTAGATTTCCCATAGAAATCTGAGGAACTACACACATAATTTAAACTTTTGTAGTAGTCACATTTAAGAAAATGAAAATAGAAAGTAACAGGTGAATACACTACTCAGGAAAACAATTTGGCAGTTTCATAAAACTAAACGTGCAATTACTACATGGCATAGCAACTGAACTTTTTTTTTTTTTCCTTTCTTTTGGAGAGGTTTTTGCTATAGGGGGCATGCGCTTGCCAGACAGACAGAGAGAGACAGAGAGACAGAAAGTGAGAAATCACCCCCCGGGGGGATGGCCACGCTGCAATCCCTTCTCCTCCATTCTCCTCTCGGGATCTTGGGCACGCATGCACACGCGCCCGGCGTGAGTTTAAGCCACTGGGTCCAGGACTTGAACCGTGGTCGACTACATGGGAGTCCAGCGACATAGCCATTATGCTAACTGCTGGTCCCACAACTGAACTTTTGAACATTTATTGTAGGTCAATGAAAATTGATGTTTATATGAAAGCCTGCATAGGAATGATTACGGCAGCTTTATTCATAAGAGCAAACACTGGATCCAACCAAGGTGTCTTTCAACTAGTAAGCAGCTAATATCTGGTACATGCATGTCATGAGCTACCCTATAAAAATGGAGAAGAGGCTATTGACCTATACAAAGGTATATCGAAAAGTCTGTGGAAACATGGAATCAAAGTGCAAGTTTATTTTGTTGCAAAAAATTTCTGAAATCCATACATAGTGCTTTTGCAATACACATTTTCCATGATTCATGTTCCATGAACTTTTTAAAGAGACTCTCCTTCTCCATATATATAATGGCTAAGATCAATCTTCAGAGAATTATGCTAAGGAAAAAAGGCATTCTCCAAAAATACACACTGTATAATTATATTACATAACATTCATGAAATGACAAAATATAGAAATGGAGAACAGCCTACTGATTGCAAAAGATTAGGGCTTGTGGGGAGGGACAAGGCAAAGAAAGAGGTAGGAAGGATTTTAAAAGAACAACATAAAGGATCTTTGTGATGAAATGACTGTTCAGTATTTTCATGTGATGGAGGATACATGAACCTAGACACCCTATAAAACTGCACAGGACTTTATGTATACACACACACACACACACACACACACACAGACACACAGGTATAATAAAACTGGGAAAATGTGAGTAAGACTGTATAATGGTTAATTTTGGTGTCCACTTGATTGGATTCAGGAATACCTAGAAAAAGCTCTAACCTGGCTGTGCCTGTGGGCATGTTTCTAAAGAAGAAAAATCTGAGTAGACTGGATGTGGAAGACGCACCTTCTGTGTAAGCAAGCACAATCCAATCAACAAAGGGTCGAGAGAGAATAAATACAGAAAATGAGTGGGTCTCTTTAGAGAGGGAGTAAGATAGACTTCTATTGCCTTGGAAGTCAGAGTCAAGGTTCGGCTGCCTCCACACTGGATTTACACCACAGGTCCCCTGTGTTCTCAGGCTTTAATCTCAGACCATGGGTTACATCATCAGCATTCCTTGGGGTACATCATCAGCAGTCCTGCTGCTCAGACATTGGACTTGGACTAAGCCATGTTACCACAATCTCCACAATCTCAGTATCTCCAACTTGCAGACGGTCTGTTGTGGGACTTTTCAGCTGCTGTAATCACAAGTTGATTCTCTCAATAACTTGATTCATATATCTATACATATCCTACTTGTCTATCTCCTTAGAGAACCCTCACTAATACGGACCTATATCACTGACAATATCCTAGCAGCAATGTTGTGATACATTTGCAAGAAGTTACTATTGGCAAAAACTGAATAAAGGGTATAAAAGATTTCTCTGTGTCGTTCTGACAACTGCGTGTGAATCTAGTATTTAAAAATAAAAATGGTAATTCCAATGAAAGAAACAATTTATTTCATTTTATTTATTAGCCTAATATATCACACCGTTTTCATTTCAGCATATTAAGCAATACAAAATAAATGATTTCTTTCACATTTTCTCACGCTGTCCCTGTGCACTAGACATATTTCATGTGCTCAACAGCCACATATGGCTAGAGGCTACCGTATCAGACTGCATGATTGTAAGGCAAGCAACAACTAGAGGGAGAACTAAGGCTTAGGGGGTAGACATAGTTCAGGTTTCAGAGATACACCTCTAGTGAAATCCACAGTCCTTGCAATGGACCACAGGGTCGCAAGTTATGGCATTCTCCCCTTGCTTTCTCCCTCACTTATTCTTCAGTCATGTTGGACTTGACTGTTCCTGGTAAACACAAAGCATACCCCCACCTTGGGACTCTTGCTCTTGCTATTTTTTTTACATGAAATCTTCACTCCCAGGTATTTCTCTAGCATGCTCCCAACCAAGGAAGCATCTCTGCTCAGATGTCTGTCACAAGGACTTTCTGACCTACTTCTAAAAAATAGCAAATACTGCCCTTCATTAGCCCTTTCTACCACCCATCGTACTACTTTCATGTTCTCAACCGTACTTAGTCCATAGGCCATCCATCTATTTACCCAGTTGTCTGTCTGTCAGTCTCACACAGAGGACAGGGATTGTGTCCGCTTTATACAGGATCTCTTTTCCAGAGCCTAGAAAACTTTTTGACACACAGAAGATGCTCAATGAATATTTCTTGAGTGAATTTTCTGCTGAATAAATGAATTACATTTAAATGAATTAATTTCTCAGAAGATCTCAAATGGGCTGCCTTAAAATAAATCTTTGAATTCAAAAACTGACATGGTGAATTTCAGACACCAAGTAAAATGAGAGATAGAGAGAGAAAGTGAGAAATCACTCACAGGGGGTGGGCAAGCCATAATCCTTTTGCATTCTCCTCTTGGGATTTTGGGACATGCATACACATGTGCCTGGTATGTTTTTCAAGCCACCAGGTCTGGGACTCAAATCAGGCAGTTAGCCATGTGGGATCTAGCTGCCTTAACCTCCATGCCCCTTGCTGATCAACAAGATTTATTTATTTATTTATTTATTTATTCATTCATTCATTCATTCTTTCATTTTATTTTAATTTGACCAGAGAGAGAGAGGGAAAGCAAGAAAGCAAGCCACCAGGCCCAGGACTTGAACCATGGTCAGCCATGTGGGAGTGTCCAGCACCTTAACCACCATGCCACCTGCTGGCCCTCAACAAGATACAGAGATTAAATTTTTGACTAGAAGTTTTGTTTTTTAAACATTTCCATTTATTTTAGAGAGCTTTAACTTCTAATATAATTTTATTTACATTTTGTCTCCATTATATAATCATTGATTAGTTGACATCTTATTGTTAAATTTACTTTTCTATCAAGTAAATTCATTCAGAAGTTTTGGAAAAGTGTTACTATTCCCAAAAGTGTTATCAAAGGCCTTCTAGTACCTGGGCCTTCAATGAAATATTACCATCTGGAGAAACATTCTTTCAATAACCCAATCAGATTTTCTTTCTTTCTTGGACTTCTGTTACTGCACCAGTTAGGTACCTGAATTTTACACCTTTTCTAGTTTCACTATATCAAAGCTATTTACGAAAGTGTACTCACTCCAGGAAAACAGAAGCTATCTTTTCATTTCTCAGTCACTAGCATAATGATTTGTGCTTCTCGGTTGGACTTGGATAAATATTTGATGAATTTAATTGAATTCTGTTTTTTAAATAGAATGTATGCATACATCTACTCTAGAAGACACGAAGGCCAGCATTGCTAAAGATACCTCAAACACAAATTCAGATTGTCCATTATTTGCCCTAGAAAAGGACTAATATTTATTAAGCTCCTATGATGCATTAAAGATTTTACATGTGATCTCATTTAGTCTCCATAAAATATGAAGCTGGTATTATTCATAACACTGTATCCATGAGA
The DNA here is from genome assembly GCF_000334495.1 of Tupaia belangeri chinensis. Taxonomy (NCBI): domain Eukaryota; kingdom Metazoa; phylum Chordata; class Mammalia; order Scandentia; family Tupaiidae; genus Tupaia; species Tupaia belangeri. Next base: position 880,712 of record NW_006207036.1, read on the forward strand.
AAGAACTAGGAGCTTGGAAAGAATAAAAGCTCCCAAGTTTAATGGCTAAAAAAATGTAAAAGTCTATGGACCTCCATATCCAAAGCATTATTTCACACTGCCTGGCAGGTATGCAATACTTCACTACAGAGCTAGCTTTTGAAGAAAAGCATAAAGGGGGACTAATAAGTCAGAGATTATCTAGATAAATACAGCAAAGCTATACTGAGCTTGTAAAACTCTACCTCATATAAGATTAGGGAATTTGTGTGTTTTTAGCCAAAAGGATAGCAAGTAATATTGCATAGAGAAAAACTGGTCCCCATTCAAAGACTTGACTCTTGGGAGATTAACCTCTACATCCTTGAACTTGCCCAAGTGATAGTAATGTCTTTGTTTGTTACTCATTGTGGGTCCTAGTATATTAATCATACTCATGTAAAAAGCTCCAATAGAAACTTGGAACACTAACGCCTAAGTGATCATCCCTGGTTGGCAATTCTCTATGTGTATTGCTATGATTTCAATGTGCTTAGAAAAAAGTATGTGATGGAAACTTAGTTCCTAGTGCAACAGTGTTAGGTGGTGAGAGGCTGTTAGGCCATGAGGGTGGAGTGAATGATTAATTCTGTTATTGTGGAAGTGGGTTTGTTATAAAAGGGGGAGTTTGGCAGCCACTTAATCTTCCCCCTTTGTCCCCTCTTGCTTTTCTTTCTTCAATCATGTGATAATGCATCAAGTCTCTCGTCAAATGTCAGCCCCTTAGTCTTAGACTTTCTAGCTTCTAGAAAAGTGAGAAATAAATTTCTACTCATTAGAAATTACTCAATCTTCAGTACCTTGTAATAGCAGCACAAAACAGACTAAGACATGTATCTTCACACATCAGTAGTAGATGAACACATCTGAAGGTAATGGAAAGTTTGAACTTGTAACCTTTCTGTGTGTCTTTTCCTTCGGCCTATGTTTTGTATTATATCCCTAAAGTCAATGAAATAAGTTTTATTGAGTTCCATGAGTCTCTCTAGTGTGTTATTGAAGGTGTTTTGGTGAAATCTCTCACTTGGAGTTGGTTTCAGAAATAAGGGTGGTCTTATGTGAACATTTCCCTTTAATTCTGTAGATGGATCCTAATTCCTTGCAGTTGGGCTCAGAAACCTCAGGCAGCCTTTGTGGTCTAGAAAACTGTAGCCTTAATTCCACATAGATGCACAATAATAATACTACAATTTTAGAGATTCTTAAACATTTATCATAGCAAATTAAATATTCAAATGTGAAGAGACATAAAAATTCACCTCCATTTATCAAAATACTATTATGTAGATGTACCGGGCATTATTCTAGAGCCAACATTCAGTTCAATATAAGAAAGAACTTATTAGAAATTAAGCCTAACTGAAGATGTTATTAGCAGCCTCTGAAGGTAGCAAGCTGCCCATCTTTGAAAATGTTAATTCCTAGAGTAGAAAGCTATAGCCAGATATATTGCTAAAGGATTCCAGCCTTGGAGGAGAGGATAGATGATTTTTAAGGTATTATCTAACTCTAACACTCTTTTATTTTATTCTATTTCTTTGGACTGGCAATAAATAAAGCCAAGTTTATATGTGTAATAGGTCAAGGTCTTACATTTGCCTCTTATAAAGATTAACCTTGTTTTGCAGAAAAATACCAGATCATAGGGGTCAGACAGTGGAGCAGTAAAACATGACTTCTCTGTGAGGCTGATCTACATGGGAAGTTTCCAGAGACCTCCCTGATATGCTTGCTGGGCATGTGCATGCTCATAAACAGAAGCTGGGTGAAGGCGGGGTGGATGAAGACACTGTTGGGGGTATTGTCTCTCTGTCTATCTCTTTCC
>NW_006207036.1:882685-936201 GCF_000334495.1 Tupaia belangeri chinensis
TCCCTCATGGAAATAATAAATAAATAAACTAAAAAAAAACCCTACCAGGTCACTCTTAATGTAATCTAACTAGCTGACCAAATATAAGTGTACAAAATAGACAAAAAAAATGTTCTTGGAAGGAACATTTACAGTTGTATTACACTGGCTCACCTCCTCCCATACTAATTGTAATTATCAGGGAAAACTAAAAAAGGTTTCCTGTCAAATGTGAATGAAAAGTATACCTTTTCTGAGAAACTTTTCTAACACCAATGCAGAATTTTAATAATGTACCATGAGAAAAGATATTCTGTTATAAATCAGTCAGACTATAGAAAAACCTTTTCAAATGAATCATAATGGTTATAAACAAAATCTAAAATTATCACACAAAAACTCAACTACACACTTGACAACAATTGAACTTAATGCAAAATATATTTACTTGTATATTCAGAAAAAGAAATTCATTTCATACTGTAATTTGCCACTAAATGCTATCAAATCAATAGCTTCTGAAATATGATTTCTAAGGCTTCTTGAATAATTGCCATTTCTTTATACTCAACTAAATTTTAAGTAAAATACTAAGAATAGGGGTATTATTGACACAATGAAAATTGACATGTTCCATGTTAAGCTTCATTTCACACACTTCTCTTAATATTCTGATCAGCACTGTGAGTACAAACAACATGAACATGACTTACCTAAGATAGCTAATTTAATGTGTTATAAAATATGACATGACAGGGACAGCAGATGGTGTAATGGTTATGTTGCTGGACTCCCACATAGTCAACTATGGTTTGAGTCCTGGACCCAGTGGCTTAAAATTCATGCCGGGCACTTGTGCATATGTGCCTAAGATCCTGAAAGGAGAATGGAAGAGAAGGTATTGTGGTATGGTCATCCCCCTGGGGGGTGATTTCTCACTTTCTCTTTGTCTCTCTTTGTCTCTCTAGTGAGTGCCCATGTCCTATAGCAAAAATCTCTCTCTTAAAAATAAAAAAAGAAACAACAAGAAAAAAGAAAATAAGAATCCTTAAGTTCCAAAGAAGGAGGAAGAGGGGAGTTACTATTCAATGGCCATAAAATTTCAGTTAACCAAGACAGACAAATTCTAGAAATCTGCTATATGGCATTGTGACAATAATCAGTGATAACAATTTGAACTCTTAAAAATCTGTTAGAGACCAGCAGATGGCATGGTGGCTAAGGTGCTGGATTCAAACATGGCCAACCATGGTTCAAATTCTAGACACAGTGACTTTGAAATCATGCCAGGCATGTGTGTGTATATGTGGGAAATCCTGTGAGAGAATGAAGAAGGGAGTGTGGTGTGACCACTTCACTTGCAGAGTGATTCCTCACTTTCTCACTGTCTTTCTTGTGGATTGTATGTACCCTATGGCAAAATACTAAAAACTAAGCAAATAAACAAAGAACTTTTAAAAGGGTAGATCTCATGTTAAGTGTTCTTGCCACAATAAAATGCAATTTAAATGAAAATAATCCCATCATGTGAAAAAGTACTAATTCTTGACCCAACTTTGCAGAGTATCTTATTTCTATAAAACACAAGAATGTGTGAAATAAGTGGAATAGGTAATAGAACAATTATATCATAGCTGAGTAAAAATGTCACTGACAATTCAATATGTACTTTAAAAAAAAACCCTAATATTCACAACATAATGCAATGTTCAATGTCAAATAAGACAATTTTGACAATATCCTTTATTTGATTATTACATACTGTATATGTACTTTGCAAAACCTGAGCCATGAGGTGGTGTGGTGGATAAGGCACCAGACTCATACAATGGCCTGGTCTACCATGGTTTGAGTCCTGGAGCTGGCAGCTTCCTTTCTCACGTTCTTTCTCTATCTCTTTAGTCAAATTAAAAAAAATCATTAATTTAAATTAAATAATGTAATTCTAAAAAGAAGTGTATCCCACAAAGATGTACAACGATTATATATAAACTAGAATCACAGCTAAAAAATAAGTATAAAACCCAAAACAGAAAAAGTGGTGATCTTAGGATTGCTATGGATATCTTTGTCTATTTTCCCAATATCCTTATCATTTTGTTCCAAAGGTTCTACCTGCTTCAGGTTCATAACCGTGGCAAGTTGCATATTAAATGAAGTAGCTTGTTTAAAACAAAAATTCTTTTAAAATAATAACAATAATATAACAAAGACTACATTAGAACATGCATTTTTGTTTTATTACAAAAGGCAATAGAAAAATAGAGGTATAAGAAGATTCCAACATTTCATTTTGTAAATTTGTGTAACTTTTTCCAGAAAACCTTCTCCAGTTCCTGATACGGAATTAAAACAGGTTCGAGAACTTCAGAACTTGAAGACAACTAATTAACCTAGTAAAATACAGCTCTCAGAGTCATAGTAAGATATTCTCCAACAGTTTCAAAAAAGAGTATAAGTCTAATTTTAGTGATATATTATTGAATCATTGAAATATTTATATGTTACCATAGCTTTGAATAAAAAGTATCCATCCTGTTAAAAAATTAACTATAATGCAATTAGTCCCAATAAGTATACAGTAGAAAAACATATCCTTTTTTAAAAAGATTTATTTTATTTACCTTTATTTATTTATTTAAATTTGATCAGAAAGGGACAGAGTGAGAGAGAGAGAGACATGGTGGGAAAGCAAACCACCTGATCCGGGACTGGAATCGTGGTTGGCCATGTGGGAGTCCATGCCACCTCCTGGCACTTTAAACATACCCTTTTATGTCTGGCAAGTGGGATATGACAATAGAGTTGTGTCATAATGAGCTAACTGACTATAAATTAGAAACCAGTAATGGAGGCCAGCAGATGACATAGTGGCTACGTTGCTGGACTCCCACACAGCTGGTTTAAATCTCAGATCTGGTGGCTTGAAAAATCACATGTGCATGCATGCCCAAGATCCCTGGAGAAGGGAGGAGAAGGGATTGTGGTCTGCCATTCCCCCGGGGGATAATTTCTCACTCCTTCCTCCCTCCTCCCTCCCCTGCTCCAGGCAGTGCATGTACCCTAAGGCAAGAAAAAAAAAAACTGCTAATATGGAAAGTCGGGCCACATGGTCATTAAGGTGACTAGATCCCACATGGCTGTGTAGAGTCCTGGACTCTGACCTGATAAACACACCAGGCACATCTGCGTTCATGCCCAGAACCCTGAGAACGAAGAAGAGATTGCTCCCACCCCGCCCCCACCAGGGGACACTCTCTCTTTCTCTTTCTCTGTCTCTTTCCTGCAAGTGCATGTACCCTATAGAAGGAAAAAAAAACAAACAAAAATGACAACAACAACAACAACAAAAACAAGAAACAAGCCAACCCATTAAACTACTAATGTTTTCAGGTTTTTCTTTTTCATTTTTTAAATAATGAGAATCAGAAAGGCAACCATGGAGATGTTTTTTTTTTTTAAAAGCCACAAATTTCTGAAGGGACATAAACAATCAAATACCTTCTCTCTATTCCCAAGAACATACACATATATTTTGCAAAGACAACTGATATTTTATATCATGTTTTTATATATTTTCTAAATATTTGTTTCTTGAGAGAGAGATGCAAACCCAATAGGGTCCTCATGCTACAATCCTCCCTCTTTCTCAACCAGCTATGGTCACATGCATGTGGACCCATGTGGGTCCAGTTGCATTTCAGTAGGGCTATCCTGTAGCTTCTCATGTTTTTATGCTTTATCTCAACTTTGTTTCCCAGGATAGTAACAAGGATGTACCATTTTCTTGGAGCAGGCTGGAATGGTTCACCATGTTCTACCAGAAGGAAGTCCTGATGCTTTAAAATGCCCCGTAATTGGTTCCATATTGGTTTTCTCTAAGCATAATGATTAGAGAGGTAAGAGTCATCACAGAAGTCTGATTATATACAATATTTCTAATCTTTATCCTGAGAATGACTTATGATTATTCTACATTGTAGAAGGTCTAAATACAAGCTCGTGTTTGTTCAGGACCACTTCTACTGGAAGCTTTTCATAATTCAATGCAGTTTCAGAGACCTGAAGAGAATAATCTGATATCACTAGGATAATGTTTCTAAAACCTGCTCATGGTGGAATCAATGAAGATTATCTTTTTGAAATATTATATAATTATGACAAATTAGATTTTAACATATGACCTAGAAATATTAAATTAGATGAGGTAACCATAATATATGGTCATAATAAAAGAACCACAAACATCCTTCCACTTAGCCACAACATAAAAGCAGTTTTTCCATGTGTTTCCTGTTGAACAATATACTAATTTATGAATGATTACTGTTGAAACAAAAAAATGAAAGGAATTTGACTAAAACACATCAGTCCCACACAGAACTTAGGAGAAACAGGGAAGAAGGACATAATTAATGATATTATAGGGATGAAATCAGCAAACTCCAGAATGAGGGAGATGATAAAAGACAAACTGTCCAGTTTCAATGAATAAATACAAAAGAACTCATAGGAAGGGGAAACAGTAGATTAAAAAGCACTTTGGAAATATGTTAACCAAATGACATGTATAGGCCTTGTCAGAATCACCATTTAAACAATTAACTTTAAAAAAATAATGAGATAGTCAGAAAAGTTTATACATATATGGGATATTTGATATTAGAGAAGCATCATAAGTATTTTTAAGAGTAAAAATGGTATTGTCATTTAAAAACAGTGCTTATCAAGCCAGCCAGTGGCATAGTGGTCATGTGGTAGGATCCCACAAGACTGAGTGCATGTTTGGAGTCTTGGACCCATCAGTTTGAAAAATACCAGGCTTTGTGAATACCCAAAATCCCAAGAGGAGGAAGAAACAGAGATGGGATTGTGGCATGATCATCCTCCATGAAGGGTGCTTTGAAGGAGAAAATTCACCTCATTTGGTAATATTTGAGGGGCAGGGAGGATTCTGTTCAGGACTTGGCTGAGGTTTTCCACTAATGAAACGAATCTTCTAGAGTAAAGAGCTTCAAGAAGCAGAGTAGTTTAACTATTATAAAACTAATGTTTTGAATATTAACTAAAAGAAACATAGAAAAAAAGATTAAGGTTAGCTAAAATGTAGAACGAAACACTCTCTTTCTTATTTTATAGAACAGACACTAAACCATACTTGTTAACAGATGTACAGAAAGCATTACAGGTTAAAGGAGATGGATGAAAGAGACTGGAGGGTAAAAAATAGTTATAACATCTTTTTTTTTTTTTTTTTGAGAGGTTTTTGCTATAGGGCGTGTGCACTTGCCAGACAGAGAGAGAGACATAGAGACAGAAAGCGAGAAATCACCCCCCAGTGGGGATGGTCACACTGCAATCCCTTCTCCTTCATTCTCCTCTCAGGATCTTGGGCACACATGCACACGCGCCCGGCGTGCGTTCTAAGCCACCGGGTCCGGGACAGGAACCGCGGCTGACAATGTGGGAGTCCAGCGACATAGCCATTACGCTAACTGCTGGTTCCCTGTAACATCATTTTTGAAGTATTCAAAACAGTATATATTAGCCTTTTCTCTCAAAGGTTGTTTAGATCTAAGCTTGTGTATTTATCTTTTCATGGTCCATATGTATTTTTCATTCAATTCTTTCAGATTGATATGCATTTTGATATTGGACTACTCAAATCATTGTCAATATGTGACCTATTATTTTACCAGTTGTATACAGCTGAGGTACTACTGTACTGTATGTGGCCAAATAATGTATGAGATTCATGGTACCAATTCAATCTGAGGGGCTGCCTCAACACTTGAGTAGAACCTTTACCCTTCTGTTGGCCCCATCCCTGGTCTTAAACTCAATGGAGTGTATTTGTTTGGAGTATAGTCAATTTGAACTCACTATTCAATCAATAATTGAACTCTGTTCCTAAGATGCATTCTGTTTAACACTGAAGGAAAATAACACAGCTTGACCCTTGTCAAGTGTTATGAAGAGCTGCAGTCAAGTGGAGACTTCTTTTATTCTGGTTGGAGTATTTTGTTGCTATTTTAACCTTGAACTGGGCAGAATCATGAATAGAGACATAAAATTCCTTTATCTTTGTTGTTTCAATGTTAAGAGGCCTTATTAACAAAAAGACATTAAAATTGGATCAAGTCTGTAGCTAAACATTTAATTTTAATGCATAAAATAACTTAAACTTAGATGATAATAGCTACCATGTATTGAGAAGGCATTTTAATTAAACACTGAGCTCAGAGCTCTGTATACTTTTTCATTACTTACTGGCATTTCAAGAGATTATCCAGCCAGTTGCTTCTATCAAGTTCACCACTTCTTCCAGAGATTGCATAGGTAAGGAACAAAGTTATTGTACAATAACTTTTAAATATGTATCTTGCAATAGGTTCCTAATGACTCAGGAGGCTACCTTTTCCCAACTCTACCTTTTCCCAATCGCATTAGTATTTTACTATAGCCATGGTGGGAGAATTTGCACAACTAAAATCAGGAAATGTCCTGGCCGAACACCCACCACAAAGCCAGAATCCATGTGCATCTGAGGTGGGCTTTCCCTGTCCCTTTAACTGGAAAAAGCCTCTGCTCCAAACTCCTCCTTCCAGCCCAACACCCAGCAAAAAGCCAGGTAGGAAGTAACATATAATCTATCAGATGACCAGAAACCATCACCACAGAGGCACAAGAAATATGGCAAATCAAGAAAATATCTCTCCCCCAAGGGGAAAGAACAGCCCTTCATCATCCACAAACGGTACAGTGGAACTCCTGGAAATGTCAGATAAAGATTTTAGGATATTTATAGTGACAAAGCTAACAGAGATGCAAGAGGAGAGAGACAACGAATTCCAGAAGATGCAGGAAAAAAGAGACAATGAGTTCCAGCAGGTGAGGAAGGTCTTCCACAATCTGAAAGAGGAAATTCACACCATAAAAAGAATCAAATGGAACTGTGAGAGATGAAGGCTGTAATTCAGGAAATCAAAACCTCCCTTCAAAGTATTAAAAGCAGATTAGATCATGCAGAAGATCGAATCTCAGATGTAGAAGACAGAACTTTTGATCTAGAAAAATTCACCAAAAAGACTGAGAAAATAATCACCTAAAAATGAGAATAATATACGAGAAATATAATCAGTATCTCAGAAGGTGAAGAAGCTAATCAGGGTATTGATAATCTATTCCATGAAATCCTGGAAGAAGACATTCCATACCTAGAGAGTCATTCAAATATCCAAACCCAAGATATACAAAGGATATCATATAGAATCAACCCAAGAAGATCTTCTCCAAGGCACATCATACCCAGATTGACCAAAACCACTTACAAAGATATTAAAATTGGCAAAAGAAAACATCAAGTTACTTTCAAAGGATATCCCATCAGACTAACATCAGACCTCTCATCAGAAAAAATGCAAGGAAGGAAAGAATGTGAAAATATATTCAAAGTGTTAAGTGAAAAGCAATTTCAACCAAAAGTACTGTATACAGCAAGATTATCTTTCATCTGGGGAGAAAGATAAAAACATTCTCAGATAAACAAAACCTGAAAGAAATTACCAACACCAGGCCAGCAATTCCAGAAGTTCTGAAGGAAGTACTATACCAGGAACACTAAAGACAAACAAATAAGAGAACCAAAAATGACCAAGAGAAAGACCAATTTAATGGTAGGAACAAATTCTGAAATATCAATAATAATGTTGAATGTTAATGGAAAGTTCAGACCTCAGTAACACTCTACATTCAACAAGAGTTTACATGAGGCTGAACCGGTGAAATAGCATTCTGTGTCTTTTTTCAAAAGCATTACTGATTTTCTTCTATGCTTTGTTTTTCAGACTTAAAAATTTTTGTTTTCGTTTGAGTTGCTGGGTACAGCAATTTGTTAAAGAACTTTTTAAATTGAAACCTAAACTTTTCTTCCTTCCTGACCAGTTTGCAATTGAAAAATATTTGTAAGCATTCTTATTTTGTAGCAGAATGGTTATTTGCATAAGTTAAATAATACAATAGTATCTGTTGCCTTGCATCAGAAATTTAATTCATTTTTTTTTTTTACTTTTTTTTTGAGAGGTTTTTGCCATGGGGCACGTGTGCTCACCAGACAGACAGAGAGAGACAGAGAGACAGAAAGCTAGAAATCACCCCCCAGGGGGGATGGCTATGCTGCAATCCCTTCTCCTCCATTCTCCTCTCAGTATATTGGGCATGCACGCACACGTGGCCGGTGTGAGTTTTAAGCCACCAGGTCTGGGACTCGAACCGTGGTCAACTACATGGGAACCCAGTGACATAGCCATTACACTAACTGCTGGTCCCCAGAAATTGAATTCTTATGGGGCTTTGTGCAAATAACAGACCAAACTGAGATTAACATTATTATTATTATTTTTATTATTTTTGCAAATAAGTTTATACTTCTCTTTAGTAAATGGGGGAATGGAGGGAGAGGAAAACAAATTATTTCAGAAGAAAATTACAGTGCACTTGTCACTAGATTCTAACTTTGTCCATACTTTAAGATCTTCGTGAATCGATAAAATGAGAAAAAATAAAGTTTAGTATGGAAGGGAGGGAAAGGAAAAGGGAAGGAAAAAAATAGGTAAAAGTATGCTTAATTGTCAAAAAATGAGAAGCTGTTTGCTGATAATGTATGTAGTAATATCCTTGTCTTGACTGACATGCACAGTTTTTGTGCTGGAAAAAGAAATGTATACTGTAAAAATGTGATAAAAATGTACATTAAAATAAATAATTTTTTTTAAAAATCAGGAAATGTCTGTTTCTCTACTCCCCAGAGCTATTTGTTAGTCATTTCCCAACACACATCCCTGTGAGTTTCTCTCATTTATTCTCCAAGAAGAATTTTGTTACTGGGAGTATATGACATCGCTACCACAAAGACAGTTCATAGAGCTAGGACCTAACTTTAAACAGATAAAGGGAAAGGGGAGCGATTAGCCTCAGTAGTCCTGTCACTTAGCTATTCTACTTACTAGTCATCCCTGATTTGTTTTATTGCTTTAAAGAACAGGGTGAGGGAGCCATGGTCCCACGGGCATTCTTTCTTTTCTGGTGGGGAGTAGGAGTTGGGGAAGATTCTTTATGTAAGAGGTAAGCAAATGATAGCCTGTGAGCTCCAACTGCCAAATTCCCATTTTTATAAATCACATTTTATTGGAATACTGCTAGGCCCAGTTGGGTATGTGTTGTCTATGGCTGCTTTCACACCTCAACAGACGTGCTGAGTAGCTGTGACCCAGGCTTTATGGACCACCAAGCCAAACATATTTACTCTTTGGCCCATTACAGAAAACATTTTACATGAATGACTGGGCTAGTGAAGTGTTTTGTACGTGGGTAATGCTTTTGGGGAGATTTAGTTCATGCAAGAATGAAGTGGGGATAAACTTAGGTTGTCTTTTCTCTATCTGATGAAGAGAGCTGCAAGTATCCAAACTGTGTCCCTACGTTGCATCATCACTTCACAGGCAATTTCATTATGAAGGGAAAGTTTCATTCATTATGTCAGAAAAACAGTGATGTGCTGATTTCACATAGGCTAGTATACCCAGGCACTCGATCTGGATCTCTTTATTCAGTCAGTAATTTATCCATTAAACAGATATTTAGTAAAGACCTACTAGGGTCCAGCCTATTAGGCACCAGGGATATACCCATGAATAATCAAAACCCCTTTTCAGATAGAACTTATATTTTAAGGGGCAAGGCATAAGGCATGTACTTGTTTGCTTGTTATCTAATACAGTATCAAGAAGTAATAATCAATATAAAGAAAATCTAAAGGAAGAAAGGTGCTGGACACTGAATAGGATGCTTTTAAAGATTTTTAGTAAAGACATCCCTAAAGAGATGACATTTGAGCAGAGAGATCAGAATGTAGTAAAGGAGCATGTCATGCGTCCCTAGCAAAGGAACTGCAAGGGCTGAGGCTCTGGGGAGGTGTATGCTCAGCTGGCTGAGAAAAGGCAAGGTGGAGAGTGAAAGATGAAAGACGGGAAGAGGCCTGGGAGATGATGTCAATACAGTTGCATTGGGCTTTGTAAACCCAGCAAGGACTTTGTATATTATTATAGCAACATGGAAAACTACTGGGAAGTTGTGAGGAAGGTGCTGGCTTACAGTAATTTGCAATTTTGATTAGCACCCTAACTTCTCTGTGGAATAGAGACTACAATGGGCAATAAAAAGGAAAAAGACCATCTACAAGGCTGGAAGGGATGAGCCGTGTGTGTAGTGCTCAGAGGTTACTGGGAATGAAAAGAAGACAATCAAGGGATTTTTGAGTGAAAATGCTTATACACTCCGAAAGTCCTCTGTAATCACATGCTGGCATAATTCTTACTACGTGGAATAGCAAGGGTGGAAGAATTCATATAGTCATTCGACAAACACTTTTGGATCATCAGTAAGAGGAGAACAGGTGCTATGTATGTGAGGTTAGAAGTTGAATGAAATCCAGGGAAGTGAAAAATAATAGGCACCATTGAGTTCCTCACATTTCAGCTCCTTCTCTGACTTCATAAAACTCTCTTTGCCCTGACCTCAGCCCCCTCCACTAGGTGCTAGGAACCTGTAGCACCTCTGGGGCTAAGACTGCTCTTACTCAGAACACCTGGGGCTGCCAGTGCTCTGGTCTAGAGCATGGGAATAGAAGGAACAGAGTAAAATAGAAGATGGTCCCCAATGTGCATGCACATGCACACACACATCCTAGTTCCAATGTACAATTACAGACTCTTCTAATCTTCCTTGTTTAAAATTTTATCTTCGGAATATCATTAATTTATGTTTCAGTTAGAGTGAGCGCAAGCCTCCCTGTTCCTTTCCTATCCTTTCAGGATAAGGTTCTGGACAATACAGACTAAAAACCTCCAACAGATTTATTTCCTGGAAGCTCTTACCCATTATTTGAAAAGCAGAGACAAACCTTGTCTTACTCAGCTCCCAGCTCTCTGTGTTGCCATTCATACCAGTTTTATCTGTTCACAAAGTTATGTTCTTTCTTTGTCCTAAACAAAGGGCATTTCTTTGAACTGAGTGAAATCTCCCAGATACAACCTGCAAAAGTAGTTAGTTTTCCAAACCAGCAAGATTAAAGCCCTGAGTGAACATTTTGGCATTTTAGCAGAGTGCTATGGTAACATTGTTCCCTGGCACATGGGTCTGCCTGTGACTCCAAAGGAACCTTTATTGTCAGCTAAAACTCAGGTACATACTAGTAGAAGAGGGGCCTGAATAAGCTGGCAGATGGGACTCAAAGCTGAGAATGAAAGTACCAAGCTAATATTCTTGACAACTGGTTTTGAATTCTAAATACTGTGGATTCCTCATTGCCACAAAAGGTACTTCAATGTGACCCCAAATTATTAAAGAAGCAGGGAAATAATGTCTATGAAAAGTTTGAGATATTCCATAAAAATATATAACTGCATAAACATTTATGTATCATACTGTTGATATAGTCTAAATTTTTAAAATGCCCAATGTATATAATCTCCACCATATTTTTTATTAGTGATATGATTATTAAAAAATAAAATAAGGACTCGGAAATTCCCCTAGATGTGGATGAGGTGGACAGGACTTCCTCTCTCTCGAAACTGAGGCATAGAAGCGTGTGCCTGGGGAACTCGGAAGGGTTAAAGTTTTGCCTGTGACACTGAAATTGAGGCCAGCTGTAGGTCATATTCACGTCCCAGTCACAGGAAAATGAACCTGTGAGACAGAACCTAATTATCTGCTAAACCAAAAGCCAGTCTCAGTTCAATAACTTACGACAGAGCTAGCAGCCAGATATAGTGTTACCATGGCAACTTTGGAAAAAGCTTCATGCGGTTGAGAATAAGGAGGAAGGGAAGGAGACTGTAACCCTAAATGTGCTGTAGCCGTTTGATCTTGGACAAGTGGGTCTGTCTAGAAAACCAGGTTATCCTATCTACATGCCTACCAATATCTATTCACTTTAATATCTGCTACAATTATTGAAAAGAAAAATGCAAATTGCAGTGTCTTTTGGGTTATAAAAGGGCCCACTAGTTAATGGCTAAAAGAGAATTCATTTTAAAGAGAAAAATATAAACTTTCTCCTCCTTCATCCCATTCCCAATTACAGATAAGGAAGGACACAAAGCGTGAGGATTCTTGACTACCTCATCATTGTAATGAATGAGTTTGTATCCACGAAATTCACTGGCACCACATATTCTCCTCTCCTCAAATACTGAGATAATTTCGAGGGAAAACTTTCAGGAGTTGAACCAATAATATTCTCTTCTTTTAAGGAGTAGGAGTAGAATTGGAGAGTAAGGGAGACATTTTTTTTTTCTTTGTAAACTCTGCCTAAACTTTCAGGTGAAATCATTTCCTGGAATAGTGAATTAAAAAAAAAATTGAACATTAGAGGGAGGTAAACTCTGCCTTGGTCATTTTTCTTGCCAGTTTGTCTTTCTAGCTTTTTATGGACTAGCACTGGAATTCTGAATTTAGAAGATGATATGGCCGCATGTACATAAAATCTTCCGAAGCCAGTTACCATGAATACTGTGGAAACAACAATTCCCTAAAAATATTAACAGAAGAAACAAGAGCTTACCATACAGTCATATGCACTTAGAATTTTAAAGTACATTCTCTGTTTTTCAAAGAAATCATTCCCAATGGAGACAAATTATGCTAAAGCTTGTCAGTTACAATTATTGCATTTCAACATATTTGACAATTTGGATATGTCATTAATGCTGCAACAAGATACCTGTAGTATATATTGTTATCCCCTAGGTTTGCTATCCAGTTGTAATACTAAACTTCAGTCTCACAGATACCTATGAATAAATATATAGATATAGCAGTATGTTTCTTTATGTATAACTCATAAATACACTGAATTTGGAATAAGGAGAGGAAAGAATATGGAGATGAAAAATATCCTTTTCATATGCATGAATAACTTTGCAGTAATGCAAATGAGAAACAAAATAGAAAGTAGGTTTCTTCTAGCAGAAATATGACTAAGAACATAGAGCAACTTGAAATTTGTCAATAAATTACTTATGATATCTGTGAATTTTCTTTAAGATGCCACATCCTTTAAAACCACATTGCCACATTATAGTATATGTTCAGTATATAATTGTGTAAATATGAAAATCCACAAGTTCACATTTATTTAAACTATTGTGATGCATGGAAAAGAACTGTAGGATTGTAAGAAGATAAAAGGTGTGTGTTTGGGGTAGAGGGCAGGATAGAAGAGCAATACCAAAGGCCCAAATGAATTTTATTTCCAGGTAGAAGTAACCTAACCTGTGCTTGTGACCTAACTCAATTCCTTTTTAACTAAATAGAAGCCAGAAAGTATACTTCTTTCTAAGACAAATGAGTCTGGGTTTTGTTTGTTAAAATGATTCAAAAGATGCCAACTAAAACAAAGATGCCCAATATATTGTTTGAATCCTGTTACTTCTAATATAAGTTTTTCTCTCAATCTTTCCACTTACATGAATTAATCAGGAAAGAAAATGAAACAATTTTATCATAAAAGCACCTGAAAGATCTATTGATTCAAATGCTTTTTTATTTTAGCCTTATCACACATGATTAGCTTGCAGATACGAGCTTAGTAATGATGCAAAGCACCAAATTTCACTGGATTCTCTGTTCCACTTGAATTCCCAGGAAAGATATTGGAAGACCTAACAAAGAAATCATACTGTTTTTCTCACGATGTGTTTAGTCAATGGTTTTGAACACATTATGCTATGACTTTACAAAGACTAATCTTTCAAAACCGTTCCATTGCATATTTTCCATAACATCATTTACGTTTCCTATACGTTTGTGGGTAGGTGTGTTTTTGTGTGTGCTTTGTTTATTTCTAATTGTAATCTAAAAATCCATAAGTGTGAACTGTGTGAAACATATGCTCCATGCAGCATAATTAATGCTAAACAAATACAATAAAATAAATTGTAGCTGAAATTAATTTTACAACTTAAAATAAGCTGATTGCCATATGGGAGGTATTTAATGTGTTTGTTGACTGAGTAAATAAATGAGCCTATCTGTTAAGGACGAAGAAATTGAATATCTGTATAAAGACAAAAGGAGATAAAATCTTGAAATAACTTAGAAAGACTAAATCCTATGTTACCCTGGGATAAACTATGTGAAAAAAAAAAACGGTTTTAGTTCTCAAAAGTTCTTTTTAAAATTATATATATATATATATATATTTAATCACAATATAGTGCCTAATGCACAATGTGGTTTTTCCCAACATAAATACAGTGCATATTAATCAAGTCAACAACGTTACCATATACATTATTATCAACAGATAACTTTTTACTTTAGGGTTTATAACCCCCTCTTACCCACCTCCTCCTATACTATCTCTAGTATCTATAGTTGCCCTCTGCAATATTATTCCTTCCTATCTTTCATCTTATTTCACTCTCTAAGAAGGAAAAGAAAAAGGGAATCTAGAAATGTAGTTTTCACTATTGAATCTATTATTTTAAAAGAGACTAGAATGATATACTCTCATGTATTTCAGAAAATAAGAGAATTTAGTGTCTTATTAGACTTCCATCTCTGATTTCTACTTTCTCCCCTTTAGGGCCAGCCACTGTTTTTGTGGCCTCCATTAACTTCCACTACTATATATCTCAGTGTTGGTCTTCCACCCTTGCAAAATTACAAAACTGTTCCCTCAGCAGCAAAACTATATACTGCCAATTTCAGAGAGCCCATCTTACCCCTGTTCTTAGCTTTAGTTGTTTTTTTGAACCCTCTGTAACTCCATAGTATCTTCCATATGTTGTCAACTACTTCTTTGATACCACTTAAAGACATGGGAAACTCTTCCAGATTTTTCCAAGTACTGCTAAAGACATTCCTGGGTGAAGGTGATGAGTTAAGGATTGAGAGATGGAAGATAGTTCAAACTTTCTCTAGTTCTGCCCTGCTGCAATTCTTAACAAGCAACTGCAAGACTCTTCACAGGCTTCCAGGTAGGAAGGGATGATAACCTCTTTGTTTTTATGTCTTCATACCTATCTAAGTGGTATGTATTACCCACTTCCCTCCCTCTAGAGGGTACAAAACTAGACCAGCAGTTGGCATAATGGCTATGTCGCTGGACTCCCAAGTGGTCAACCATGGTTTGAGTCCTGGACACAGTGGCTTAAACTTATGCTGGGCGCATGTGCGTGCGTGCCCAAGATCCCAAGAGGACAATGGAGGAGAAGGGATTGCATCGTTACCATCCCCCTTGGGGGTGATTTTTTGCTTTCTGTATCTCTGTATCTCTCTGTTTTTCTGGCAAGTGCTCACGTCCTATAGCAAAACCTCTCCAAAAAAAATTAAAATAAATAAAAAATAAAAAAATAGAAATGAAATGGGGAATGAAATTTACCTACATTCAGTTTTCTCTTCTTTCTCTGGCACTCTGGTCTCTTCTCTGCCTTTAGCTTAAAAAGTTTCATGGTATTCTGGGACCAGCAGTTAGCATAACGGCTATGTCTCTGAACTCCCATGTGGTTGACCGCAGTCTGTCCTGGACCCAGTGGCTTAAACTTATGCCAGGACGCCAGGCACGTGTGCATGCATGCCCAAGATCCCCAGAGGAGAATGGAGGAGAAGGGATTGCAGTATGGCCATCCCCCATGAGGGGTGATTTCTCGCTTTCTGTCTCTCTGTCTCTGTCTTTCTGGCGAGTGCACGTGCCCTATAGCAAAAACCTCTACATGGAATAAGGAGAGGAAAGAATATGGAGATGAAAAATATCCTTTTCATATGCATGAATAACTTTGCAGTAATGCAAATGAGAAACAAAATAGAAAGTAGGTTTCTTCTAGCAGAAATATGACTAAGAACATAGAGCAACTTGAAATTTGTCAATAAATTACTTATGATATCTGTGAATTTTCTTTAAGATGCCACATCCTTTAAAACCACATTGCCACATTATAGTATATGTTCAGTATATAATTGTGTAAATATGAAAATCCACAAGTTCACATTTATTTAAACTATTGTGATGCATGGAAAAGAACTGTAGGATTGTAAGAAGATAAAAGGTGTGTGTTTGGGGTAGAGGGCAGGATAGAAGAGCAATACCAAAGGCCCAAATGAATTTTATTTCCAGGTAGAAGTAACCTAACCTGTGCTTGTGACCTAACTCAATTCCTTTTTAACTAAATAGAAGCCAGAAAGTATACTTCTTTCTAAGACAAATGAGTCTGGGTTTTGTTTGTTAAAATGATTCAAAAGATGCCAACTAAAACAAAGATGCCCAATATATTGTTTGAATCCTGTTACTTCTAATATAAGTTTTTCTCTCAATCTTTCCACTTACATGAATTAATCAGGAAAGAAAATGAAACAATTTTATCATAAAAGCACCTGAAAGATCTATTGATTCAAATGCTTTTTTATTTTAGCCTTATCACACATGATTAGCTTGCAGATACGAGCTTAGTAATGATGCAAAGCACCAAATTTCACTGGATTCTCTGTTCCACTTGAATTCCCAGGAAAGATATTGGAAGACCTAACAAAGAAATCATACTGTTTTTCTCACGATGTGTTTAGTCAATGGTTTTGAACACATTATGCTATGACTTTACAAAGACTAATCTTTCAAAACCGTTCCATTGCATATTTTCCATAACATCATTTACGTTTCCTATACGTTTGTGGGTAGGTGTGTTTTTGTGTGTGCTTTGTTTATTTCTAATTGTAATCTAAAAATCCATAAGTGTGAACTGTGTGAAACATATGCTCCATGCAGCATAATTAATGCTAAACAAATACAATAAAATAAATTGTAGCTGAAATTAATTTTACAACTTAAAATAAGCTGATTGCCATATGGGAGGTATTTAATGTGTTTGTTGACTGAGTAAATAAATGAGCCTATCTGTTAAGGACGAAGAAATTGAATATCTGTATAAAGACAAAAGGAGATAAAATCTTGAAATAACTTAGAAAGACTAAATCCTATGTTACCCTGGGATAAACTATGTGAAAAAAAAAAACGGTTCTAGTTCTCAAAAGTTCTTTTTAAAATTATATATATATATATATATATTTAATCACAATATAGTGCCTAATGCACAATGTGGTTTTTCCCAACATAAATACAGTGCATATTAATCAAGTCAACAACGTTACCATATACATTATTATCAACAGATAACTTTTTACTTTAGGGTTTATAACCCCCTCTTACCCACCTCCTCCTATACTATCTCTAGTATCTATAGTTGCCCTCTGCAATATTATTCCTTCCTATCTTTCATCTTATTTCACTCTCTAAGAAGGAAAAGAAAAAGGGAATCTAGAAATGTAGTTTTCACTATTGAATCTATTATTTTAAAAGAGACTAGAATGATATACTCTCATGTATTTCAGAAAATAAGAGAATTTAGTGTCTTATTAGACTTCCATCTCTGATTTCTAATTTCTCCCCTTTAGGGCCAGCCACTGTTTTTGTGGCCTCCATTAACTTCCACTACTATATATCTCAGTGTTGGTCTTCCACCCTTGCAAAATTACAAAACTGTTCCCTCAGCAGCAAAACTATATACTGCCAATTTCAGAGAGCCCATCTTACCCCTGTTCTTAGCTTTAGTTGTTTTTTTGAACCCTCTGTAACTCCATAGTATCTTCCATATGTTGTCAACTACTTCTTTGATACCACTTAAAGACATGGGAAACTCTTCCAGATTTTTCCAAGTACTGCTAAAGACATTCCTGGGTGAAGGTGATGAGTTAAGGATTGAGAGATGGAAGATAGTTCAAACTTTCTCTAGTTCTGCCCTGCTGCAATTCTTAACAAGCAACTGCAAGACTCTTCACAGGCTTCCAGGTAGGAAGGGATGATAACCTCTTTGTTTTTATGTCTTCATACCTATCTAAGTGGTATGTATTACCCACTTCCCTCCCTCTAGAGGGTACAAAACTAGACCAGCAGTTGGCATAATGGCTATGTCGCTGGACTCCCAAGTGGTCAACCATGGTTTGAGTCCTGGACACAGCGGCTTAAACTTATGCTGGGCGCATGTGCGTGCGTGCCCAAGATCCCAAGAGGACAATGGAGGAGAAGGGATTGCATCGTTACCATCCCCCTTGGGGGTGATTTTTTGCTTTCTGTATCTCTGTATCTCTCTGTTTTTCTGGCAAGTGCTCACGTCCTATAGCAAAACCTCTCCAAAAAAAATTAAAATAAATAAAAAATAAAAAAATAGAAATGAAATGGGGAATGAAATTTACCTACATTCAGTTTTCTCTTCTTTCTCTGGCACTCTGGTCTCTTCTCTGCCTTTAGCTTAAAAAGTTTCATGGTATTCTGGGACCAGCAGTTAGCATAACGGCTATGTCTCTGAACTCCCATGTGGTTGACCGCAGTCTGTCCTGGACCCAGTGGCTTAAACTTATGCCAGGACGCCAGGCACGTGTGCATGCATGCCCAAGATCCCCAGAGGAGAATGGAGGAGAAGGGATTGCAGTATGGCCATCCCCCATGAGGGGTGATTTCTCGCTTTCTGTCTCTCTGTCTCTGTCTTTCTGGCGAGTGCACGTGCCCTATAGCAAAAACCTCTACAAAAAAAAAAAAAAAAAAGCTTCATTGTGTTCTGGGTGACAGGTGACTGCCTCTAGATCACATCCTAAACCTTCACACTAGTTTATGAATTCTATGATCCAGGTCTGTAGGATTAGGCTGATAATTCTGGCCAGGCCTTTTAGAGATTAACAATAAAACAATTTCCTTCTCAAAAGCTTCTTTTCATAGTCATAACAGTTTGTTTTGAGTTTATGGTGTTTGCTATATGTCTAGACACATAAACTACTGGAAACTTTAAATCTTCTGTTGATTCTGTTGTCAATTGTTTCCTCTCTCCCAGTAATGCAATAAATGCCACTGATCAAATGAACAGAGAAAAATAAGACAACAAGCATAATTTTGAGAGGCAATAACCTTAATTGAAATGTTCCACTGCACGGTCAGGCATTTGGATGTGTCAATCACTCTTAACTTCTCTCTGGTCCCTCCTTGTCTTTTTATGCCCAGTGTCATCACTTTCACTCAAGCCAATATTACCTGTCTCAATTAATACCCCAAGGGGCCATGAAATACAATAATATAAAAATGTGGGCCCAGCAGTTAGCGTAATGGCTATGTTGCTGGACTCCCACGTAGTCAACCGGGTTTGCATCCTGGACTTGGTGGCTTAAAACTCACGCCGGGCTTGTGTGCGCGCATGCCCAAGATCCCTAGAGGAGTATGGAGAAGGGACTGCGACGTGGCCATCCCCCCCGGGGTGTGATTTCTCGCTTTCTGTCTCTCTGTCTGGCAAGCACACGCGCCCTATAGCAAAAAACAAAACAAACAAAAAAAAACTCTCAATAAAAAAGTGTATTTATGACAAGTGTATTGTTTATGTTAGTTTTTTAAAGATATGAAAACTAATTACACTTGTGGACCAACTGGCTAAATACATTATATTATAGTAAAACAATAAAATAAAGAGCATATGGTAAAGTAATATGGGAGAAAGCACTCATTTCATATTTAATGGCTAAAATACAAGTTACAAAAGATTATGAGAACATTGAATTAATGTCACATACTGTGTGATTACAGGAGTTATTCTCTGGGTGATAAGATTGATAGCTGTTTTTACTTTTCTACTTGTCTTAAATTTTTAGTTATATAATTATTACAAAATAAGCATTTGTTCTCATTGTGTAGTAAGAATTTATTCTGTAAATAAATTAGATATCTTTAGACAATGTTAAAATATCTTAAATTGGCTTAAGATGGCTTGAGATGATTAGGCTTAATAACATTAGCCTAGTAGATTTAGTTCCATCTCTAATCAGCAATACTACGTTTCTGCTTGTACATGGAAGGAGGCCAGTATTTTTCAGGATATGAATTGCCTAAACAGGACATGACTTTTTTTGAGAGAGAGATCTTTGCTATAGGACACATGTGCACTCCAGAGAGAAAGAGAGAGACAGAAACAGAGAAAACCCCCCCACCACCACCAACACCAGGGGGGATGGCCATACTGCAAGCCCTTCTCTTCCATTCTCATCTCGGGATTTTGGACACACATGCACACACACATACACCTGGCATGGGCTTTAAGTTGCTGGGTCCAGGTCTTAAACTGCAGTAGACTACAGGGAAGTTCAGTGATGTAACCATTATGCCATCTTCTGGTACCAAGATTTTAAAATTAAATGTTTCATCAAATAATCTTGTAAAGAAAGCTATACTTCCTTCTAAAGAAAATACATTACTTGGGGCAGAATTTAAAGGTCAAATGACTCCACATCATGGTTTTCCTTCATTTATTATGAATGCCTCAAAATTATTGATGCCCATTATGACATATTTCTAGTTTATCTATAATATCTACTCTCTTTTTCCTTTCATTTATAGCTGGAAAAATTATTGCCCAGAATAAAGTCTAAATTTCTTTGTACCTCCTCACCCAAAGCTTTTAGTACCTGGTGATTGAGTCCTAAGGGAATAGTGCATTTGGTTTATAAAAATTAGAGGTGTTTTGTATAAAAAGAAGTGCAGTGTTTTTTTTTTTTCTCTCTTATCCTACCAGTTGAACGTGAAAAACATGGTGGAGATGCAATGGTCATTTTGTGATGATCTTGAAAGTGTCATTGAAAAAGAGAAACAAGACAGAAGCCACCTGGATTCCTAACTTGGAATGTGTTCAACCATTCCTAGAGGAATGATTTCCGAAGCAATGTAATCACCTCTATGTTTTCTATTACGCCTTTGGCATTTCTCTACAGTGTCATATTTACACCATGGCCAAAATCAAAATTCTATTTAACATAAATAAGAGGCTAAGGGGGAAGCTGGTTCAGAGAAATATGATGATTTTCATTCTTGTAATGTCAACAAGGTACACAATCTTTATGCTATTTTTTTCTTTTCTTTGCCATAATTTATATTCCTATGTAATCTATTCTGTAATTAAATTCCCTCAATTATACATTCATGAGATTTTCCTCATTTATGTCCTCCTTCTTCCACTAACTGGTCCTAGAGGTTCTTAATTTGGAGTGGTTTTGGTCGCCTTTGAAAATCTTATAAAGACAGATGGATTAGTCCCACCACTACCCCAAAAATGGCATCCATTAAACATTGTATATGTAATATCATAGAGACATAAAAAATAAGGCTTCATATAGCTTCCTCAGTAGTTCTGATATGTCCTGTGGGTTGGGACCTTAAGACATATCCACTGGAAACATATTACTCTTGCATTGTACACATTTACATCTGTTCTAAATGTTAGAAAGGTTCCCAATGCCTACCACATTGCAAATTGCATAAAAAAAAGTCCATTGTGAACATTGTAGGTCTTGCAAAAACTGGTATTAGTATGCCCTTCAATGGACACCCAACCTCCAACTTTCCAACAAAATGCAATGCCAAACATAGGTCATCAATCTTTGTCCTGCACATACTGCATATTTCCCCTAAAACACCAGCCCTGCCATTGCTTCCTCTAGAAATCATTCCTATTCATTAAGGATCAGCCAGACATAGTCTCCTCTTAGGAACTGTTTGATTTTCCATGACTATAGCAAATGTCTTTTCTAGAATAAAAAAACACACCCTTTGCGGATATGTCACATTCTGACTTGATAATTATTATCATGTTTTTGGTTTTTGGTTTCTCCTAATAATATCCCACAAAGAAAGAATTGTAACTATATTTTATATTCTTAATACAGGATCATGTTTTAATAGATTTTGAAGAAATGGATGTATGGGTAGAAGGATCTACAGAAAGACTGAAGGGCTCCAAGTTCCTTGTTTGTGTCTGTAATTACGCTCATTTATGGGGCTTTACAAACTCATGATTTTAGTAAAGAATATTGATGCTAGGAAGCATGATTTGAAGTGAAGTTTCAGAATAATAGTTATGGTAAAAAGAAATTCCTATGAGATATTACGTTAGTCATTCCATACTTGATAAAGCAGAGAGAATGACCAAATTCTTCATTAATATGGCATTTAGAGGGTGTAAGTCTTCATGAGTTTAAATCACTCTTGGAAGAGGATCTAGCAAAAGTTTTTATAAAGTAGAAATTTCTTCTCCTCCTTATGGTTTTAAGGAAATTGTTGTATTATCCTACAGGTAGGAAATATAAAATAAATTGTAAAAAGTTAAGTATTCAATGGCAAACTTCTAAATGCCCTGAAAAGAACTTCTTGGGGCCAATAGGTGGCATGGTGGTTAAGGTGCTGGACTCCCACATAGTCATAGTTTGAGTCCTGAACCTGGTGGCTTGCTTTCTCACTTTTTCTCTATCTCTGTTTCTGTCTTTCTTTGGTGAATGCACATGCCCTGTTGCAAAATTAAAATAAATAAGTAAATAAAATTAAATAAATAATTATTTTAAAAGACATATTTATACACTAGGAAAGTGTAGATCAACTATTTTGTTTAGGTTGAATGATCAATAAATCCAATACAATTTCATTCATGGATCCACCTAATATAATTATCTGCTACACATTATTGTCTATAGAATACTTAAAACCTTCTTTTTATGTCCCAAAACATAAAAATAGAAATACTTTTCAGAAGATTTTTAGACTTGAGACTTGCTTGATTGAACTTCAAAATTATTCAATAATTGATATAATTATTAATCAAAGGTTAATCTGCATATATGTATACTCATCTTGTTTTTTTTTTTTTTTTTTTTTTGGAGAGGTTTTGCTATAGGGGGCATACACTTGCCAGACAGACAGAGAGAGACAGAGAGACAGAAAGCGAGAAATCACCCCCCAGGGGGGATGGCCACGCCGCAATCCCTTCTCCTCCATTCTGCTCTCGGGATCTTGGGTATGCATGCACACGCGCCCAGCATGAGTTTAAGCCACCGGGTCCAGGACGTGAACCGCGGTTGACTACATGGGAGTCCAGTGACACAGCCATTACACTAACTGCTGGTCCCTTTATCTTGTATTTTTGAATCACAGAAAATTTTACAAATTTTTCCTAAACTAAATAGAAGCTAACTGCTGCTACTGTCATTTTGAAAATCATCAATACTTCACAGTTAAAATAAAATCTGCCATATTAGTATTTTTTCATATATAAAATATTAAAAATAAATTTTAAGAATGGAGGAGAGAGTAAGAAAAAGGTCCTACAGCTCAAAGAAGTCATGATATAACTCAAATAATCTGATGATCATGAAAATCTTAAATAAGTCTCAAAAAGGCCTAAGAAAAGGCTTGGAGTAGTAACCCAAGATTTGTGAAATTAAATTGATTTCCATTCAAATCAGGTCTTTTACTCTTCTTGAAAATGTCAAGGTGTCAGCCTTGGCCATTACGAGATTGTGATTTATAGTTGAGACACAGCGATAGTACCAGCTGACTGTCTGGTGTCCAGGAACAGTGTCTGAAAGCACTGCCAATGACAGCCATCTCCTCTTAACCAATCAGTCAGGCTTAACTAAGACCTGAGTCTTTTCCCCTCCATCTTGATAAGGAAATGATAAAATACAATCTGGAAGATTTACTTTGTGGGAAATAAACAAGCACTGTGCAGTAAAATAGGTGTCACCCTTCCACAGAATACATTACAAACATTATTTATGGCAATCTATATCTCAGCCCTTTAGAAACACATATTCATAATAGAACCATAAACAGATGTTCCAAATATGACAACTTATTTTAATATACTGGAAGCCAACACATAATTTTGTAATTTGATTAATTAGTAAGAAGAATTGTGAATGTTAAAATAAATTTTCAAACTCTCTAAATTATATTTATAGCTTTGCTCATTTGCATCACAAAAAAACAAAATGTTTTGCATTATAATCATTATTCATAGAATTTAATCTTTTTTCTCTTTAAGGAAGATCTCTAAATAGCAATTCTGGACAGTGAAATGTTAAAAACTGTCCAGGTCATACCATGATAAACAACAGAACTAAAATTATAGGATAAGATATAAGAATCTGTGTGTCTGGTGATGTGGTGGTTAAGGCAGCTGGATTTTATATGACTTATTGTGCAGTTCGTGTCCTGGACCCATCGGCTTGAAAAACATATAGGGCATGTGTGGGTGTGGGCCTAAATTCTTGAGAGGAAAATGAAGGAGAAGGTATTTTGGTGTGGCCGTCCCCCTGGGAGGGTAGCTTTCTCACTTTATCTTGTCTCTCTCTCTTCCTCTCTCCATCTGGTGAACACACACACTGTATAGAAAAAAAAATAAAAAGATAAGAATCTGACATCCTAATCTTATAATTACAGCCATAACATATACATCATACACATATGATAGTAGGAGGGGAAGAAATCAATTCATAAAAAGAAAAAGTTTTCAAAGAATTGGCAGCACAAATCTCCCTAACATTGGAGGTAAAAGTGGGAAGGATATAAAATTTGCTGTAATAGAATTTCTCAAAACAATGGCTGAGGACAGACTTATCAGACTATAGAAGAAAATCACAATCCCTTCTTTACTAAACTTCTATTTCTAATAATTCTAAATAATTGTTAATTTAATGTCCTAATTGAGACCAACTGCTTACTTTCTCAATGTATTCACTATGTTACACAATATAGAAATTTGTAGTGACTGTTGTGAGTTCCATTATGTTTTTGCCTGCTTTAAATTTCTTGAACTTTCTGCCATTGACAGACTCTCCTCATCCTAACAGCTTTGGTGGGTTAATCCTCTGGTCTAGTATCCCTCCACTGGCTAGCCAATCAGAGTAATTCTTGTTTGGACAGAGAAGTGGCCCCACAGATGATCATGTGACCCAATCAGAGCCTTTCTGATCATTAAACTTGAGGTTGGAGAGGAATTTTTTTTTTTTCTGGACTCATACATTGTAGGAATGATGCCTGATGTAAGTCTAGAGAGGCCAGAGCTCATCTTTGCCATAAGCTGAAGAAAGCCTACCTGAAAATGAAGTCAACATGACAGAAAAAGAATAAATACAGAGAGAACTGGGAGCAGTGGGAGGATGAATGAAATACCAATTAAATAGCTTATTTAGAGTTAATAAACTATATTAATGAATTGGTGAATTCCTCCTGGGCTTCACTGTCAAGTAAGGTCTCTCCACAGTGACAACACAGATAGTCACTAGCAATTTCAAGCTTCCATTCTCTTTACAACTTGCAATCCCTGATGACAAAGAATAACAATCTTTTATCCAATATCTATGTTAATGGAAAAGAAGATATTAGGAAAAAACCTGCAAGTAAGCTGATCCATGAGTCAAAGCCAACTGGCCTTGAATTAACTTTGTAAGTCATTCTTTATGTCAACACTGAGACTAGTAAAATCTATCTTCTCACAGGCGTGGGTATTCCCTACAGATGCACTCATTTTATAGATAGGTAAATAAAGGGTTAAGAGAATTTCTTATTCGATAACTAAGAGATAAGATACATATCACTTTTTTATTTATCAAATTTCATCCATTTGCTCTTGCAGAACTATTTCAATATCTTTATTTAAAATATTGGGTCTTCAGAAAGGTCATGATGTCTTTTTGCACAGAAAAACAGAAAAATACATCAGACTTTTCCAACGACCCAATATTTTGAATCATAGAGTTGAATGTCAGGAAACAAACTGGAAGGAAAATACAAGTTAAGTATTTTTCTTCCAAAGTATGTTCTGTTATGATATGTCTAACAGTTAAAAAAATACATTATCTCTCTGTCCCATGTATATATTTGGTTGTTTTTAGTCAATTCACTGTGAGTTCTCACTAGAGCATACCCTATGAAAAGAAAACACATTTTCTTTAAACATAAGATACAATTCCTTTGAGATTCTCTTAATCATTTTTTCTCTCTAATTGAAAAAAAATTACCACATAAATTAGAGAACAAATTTCATTCTTCTAAATAGAAACTTAAAAGTTGACATTTCTTTGAACAATTGTTTCAGAAATCCCCTTTAAAGTACATTTTTATTTTCTGGCATGGCTTGAATTGAATTCTAAACTTTCTGCTGCTTGTCCTCTAAGCCCCTCTGGTGAATTTAAATAGGCTTCCCTATATATGTAGTACTTTCAGGAATTCTTTGTCGCAGTGCCTACTCTGCTTTATTATTAGAGGGCTGCCTCGGAAGTCCAGCAGCCAGTTTGTTTTCTGCCATTAATAAAGAGTCTACTTTTTTCCCCCACTTCTTTGAAGAAGTTGAAAAGGCTTCATGTTGGGTGGAGGGGGGACCAGGAAGAGAGGGAGAAGTGAAGGGAACCAACTGTGGTATAATCCTTCAACAAAAAATGTTGTCTAATGTAGAAGCCCCCCACCCCCGAGGTTTACAAATGCCCAGGCTGGGCTTCAGTATAACAGAGCAGTAATTTAGACACTTACTGGTCTCCTCACCCTACCTCGAAGATTAAGAAGTCCCCTATGAAAAAGCCATTACATTTTAAAATTTCATAAAACCAAACTTTTCAGTTGACAAGTGTTTCAACACCACCTAAAACTCCTACTAAATATGTTCAGAAGCTGACAAAACAATCACAAGGTAAATATATTATTACATATAATTCACTTATATGACAGAGTCTTCGAAAGTTCATTGGCATTATGAAAAAACTATACTTAGATTTCAAAAATTTTGGGACTAAAAAAAAACTAGTACTTGAATTACGCTTTCCATGATATTTTTGAAATTCAGCACTTGTATGTCTAGGAAAATACATGGAAGGATTTCAATAAATCTGGGTGTAGAAAATATTGATATTACTCATGACCTAAAGAAAGCTAATTCAAAAACGAAAGGCGATTCTACAAACTAGTCAAGGGGTCCTCTCACATAATCAGTTACCTACCAACCCAGAAGGAGAAACGTCTTAGAAAAAGGGAAGAGTTAAATCTGCCTACACTGAAGAACCCAAAATACCCCCAGAGCCTTACATAGCCAAGACAAAAGCTATGAGTTATTATTTGTATGTACCTAAACTACAGTCCGTGATTATTCTTACATGTGTTTTGTTTGTTTAGGAGCCAGTTATTAAGGTAACAGCCTTTAAGTCACATTACCTATACAACAATGAAAAGTCTGATTCACCTTATCAAACATTTTTACTTTTAAATAGTCAATATAATAGGAATACAGTTAGTTGGTTAGTTATAAAAATACAACTGTTTAATCATACATTCACTTTATCTCAATTACTTTCAAGTTCCTCCTGCTTTCAAACTTTCAGAAGTAAAATATTAGGAACAAGCTAATATTATAGGCTGGACATGCGCTTCATCTGATAAAGCTACTTTTCACATGGCGAGATATGGGAAAAAGCAACATTCAATTAAATTTGAAGTGTTCTTATTGGGGAAATGGTGTGGATGATTTTATGAAAGTATCTCAACTTTTACATTGTTTTCACTGAAACTTTTTTTAAAGATGAAGACATAAAGAGGAAAAAATATATATGTATACTAATAATGTATATTAGGTCACTGATGGGTAAGAAATCTAAATATGGGGAAGAAACATAAATAATAATGCCTAAATTTCTGCATACTAAATATGTATTTGCAGAGCTACAGTAAAAAGTCTATTCAACTGTTGACGAATGCCTAGGATTTTTTTAAAAACTTCTCTATATCAGGAACTTTATTTTCCTTTTCCAAATGTAGTCACTAAGGGATCAGTGGGATTTGAGTGCTAAGTAAAATGTCTAGTAAGAAATTAAACAAAAGAATCCAAGCAATCAAAACGATGCCTGCGTTTGCTGCCTACAGAAATGTAGGCTGTACTGCATGTGTAAATGGCAAGAAAATTTGGGCGTTAGCTAACCCTTTATGTACTGCTTTCTCAAAACTCATCCAATCATGACAGCTTATAAAACCTTTTATGTATTTAAGGAGTAATAGAGCAAGTCCAGACATATGTACCAGCATGTCCACTTGAAGAGGACTTTAAGGTAGAATATACATCTTCTAATTTCATTAGTAATTAACTTATACTATAATTCCCTTGAGATACTTATTCCTCTTCTAGACATAGCCTGAAGCTTCAATGATTTAAGACTATCTCTACACCTCTTCTGTAGCTTCACTGGAATATTCAAGTATTTAGGACTTCTATACTGAGAAAGATATTGATCTTGTGAACCCTGAAATAAAATATAGTCATATTGAAATTTGCCAAAAATTCCAGAGTGGCTTCTTGACGGATCATAATGCCTTTTAAAAATACCATTTTAGAAAAGTGATGTTTTCCTTGCAGAGATGAAAAGTTAAAAGCATGAGTATCACCATGTCATCAGAGCAATACAAGAAACAAAAGAAAAAACAAAACAAAACTACTACTTCTTAGGTCTTTAGAAAATGTTTAAGTAGAGTGGTTTCTTTTTTTTTGTTAAAAAGAGGAAGTTGAAGTTCCTAGTAAATTAACAAACAGTATGAGAAAGAAAAAGAATCAAGCAGGGATATTAGTATATTTATGGAAAACAGTGATTTACTATTTCAAAAATAAAATGTACAAATAAGCTGGTGTCAGAGAGGAGGTGATTCCTCATTTCCACTGCAGTGAGCAAGCGTACATCGGCAGCAGACAGCCCTTAATATATGCGTCTGGCTCAGGCTGGTCTCCCAACCAGGAAGCCATCGAATTGTTAATATCACTGCTTTTTTTTTTTTTTTTTTGTATGCAACACACATCATTTTCTCGCTCTTTGTCGTAGACTTCTCCTTTTATTTTAAGCTCAGTATGATCTGGATTTCCAAATCATATCATAAAGCTCCCAAACAATATTATCCTGTGACAATTGAGATAGAAATGCAGAAAAAGTGGCATTCCCCATGCACATACAGCACAGCCGTTCACATAAGCGAAGTCCTGACATATCGATGCACACCTTGGAATGTAAGAGAAAAGCTTTATCAAGGGTGCTCTCACAAAAAGCATTTCACACAGGAAGGTTGCATGGAGAGGGTTCAAAGAAACAAAGATTCTCAGTGAAAAACATATATTTTGTGTTTATGGGAATAATGAACAAACATCACTGCATTCAAAATGTGGCCTTGCTCTCTATTTTTATGAAACAGAAGTTAATGTATAGTATGGTTCATAAATATGATAGCATTAAAAATCTTGCATTTGAAAGAACCTACATCTGTTATCACTATGGGCAAAAAACATCTAACCCTTACCTTGTTTTGGAACTAAATTGGTAGGACATCTTATCCATGTTACTTGTCACTATATTGAACAGGTGTCAGAAAGCATATACCTGTATGCCACTTGTTTTTACAAGAGGTAGTTCCTGATCTATCGTATGAACATTGCTGTAAACAGAAGCAAGTTGCTGTGTGTATATAAAAACACATAGAATTATTTGTATGGAGAAACTGGTGGCTTTTTAAAATGTTCTACTTCAACAAAAGTGAGGTTAAGAGAAGTGAAAGATAAATATTACCAAAAATCTTTACTGTTTATATTACCATTTTTGCTTAGCATTTTAAAACATGTATTTATGCACACACATACACACACTTAAAAATTTAGTGCTTTCCAGATAAATGAAGTAGGTGACATAAAGCATCTGAATAGGTACAGTCTTAATTCACACTTAAACATGGATGTGCCTTGCATAGATGAAGAATGTGTTTATAGTATTCTTATACTAATTTTTGATGAAGTATAACTTTTGGGTTGCTGATTTGTATTTTACAATATTTCAAATCATAAGCACTTGTAACAATTTTTATAAAGTGAACAAAGACTCCATACTGCATTCTAAAATACAACCATAAATTTATTTCACCAATGCAGAAAGGTAAATAATTTAGAGTACCCATGTAAAGCAATACAGTTAAAAGAATAAAGTCACTGTTTATTTTATTATGGAAAGTCTCTTTTCTCTATTTTGAATCTTGATATTTATAACATTACTGTAAACCTTTAAAATAAATGTAGTCCACTGCTTCTATGTCCAAAAGGTACACATTTGATGTGGTGATGGCTGGTAAATGTTCCAATATGACACATTAGTTATAGTCAGAATAGTTACCTCTGATAAACCAAAATTCTTATAAGACTAAAGCTATGCAGTTCAGATTCAGTTGATACATAAATTAGAGTAGCTTGACTTTATGGGTGGTGTTTACTATTTTATTTCACATATGACCATGATACATTCAAAGTAAAATACAAAAAGGTGAAAGATACCATATTTTTGCAAATTATTAATGATAACTTTCACTCTTGGACTCCTATAATCTGGGAATTGTTAAGACCTATAGAGCATTTTGTGTAGGTAAAAAATTAAAGAGAACTCTGGCAATAAATACCAAGTATAAAACAGCCGTCTTCTTAAATCGGTAATAAAATCTAATAGGGTCAGTAAAAATGATTGTAAATCATTTCATTTCTAGGCCTCAAGCATGATTATAGCTGTATATTCCATATTCTGAGCCAGAGTTAAATGGAGACATATTGGACTTATTTAGGTAGCTACTGTATGTATTTCTACACATACAAAAATTATAAATATATACAACTTTCTTCATCGAGGAGATAGTCTCACATACTAGCCACCTTAAAATAAAGTCAAAGCAGCATTTAAAAACACTTGTATGTTAATTTCACTTCTCACACAGATGTCTTAGATTGCTCTGGAATGATTGTTATAATATAATACAAATGCCATTTCAGTGCAACTGTGAAATCACTTTAGGGTACAGTTTCTGACAATAGTATTTTGGGGCGTGGGTTATGGTGAAAACATTGCTGATTATAAAGAAAAGCATTGTTCTTTTCTCCTAGGCAGAATCTATGTCTATTCTTTTGTTCTGGTGGTATCTGCAGACAATCAATAAGGTCCAAAGCTGCTGGTTCCCCTCCGCCTAGGTCCCAAGAGCCTGACTTGTGATGTTACTAAAATGCCTCACAAGTTAGGGTCTCAGGGACTAGGAAAAGTCCGGTTTGGTGCAGTAGGATTCTTCTTCCTTAGAAGCTTAGAAATTACAGCTGGGTTCAATTAGATTTCTTCTCCTAAATACTGATTAAAATACAGAAGTAGAAATAAATATGATATTTAAACGTTAGGATGAGCTGAATAATCATGACAATCACTTATAGACTAATTCCACGACTCAAAATAATGAAGACTATGAGAAACAAGGCAGACATTGCACAGTTAAAAGTCATTCCATTAGATCCAAAGTAAAAGACTACACATGGGTTAAAATTTGCTTCTAGCAGATCTGCACAGAACACCATAGACTCTATCACATTAAAGAAGGATTATATGCCAGTTAATGGGACCCTAATTGAAATTTTGCTTCCCATTACACTTCTACACAGCATAACTGTTAAGGTGGGCCCAGGACATATAACCCTATAAATCTGATTTAAACATTCACCATTTCAGTTAAGAATAAAACAAAAACTTTCTTGCATGTTATAATTTAATACCTCTGAAGCTTGATTTTTTTTTCTTTGAATCTCCAACCTATTCAGACAGCAAATATTTCCATGCATACTCTGTAGTTATTTGAGCAATGCCACTTAATAAACGTGTGAACTTAAAATGCTGGCAACATCATAAGAAAAAAAAATGAGTCTATTTCTTAAATAATTGCACTATAAAGCTCAATACTTTTGAAAATACACAATCCCAATCCTGCATATTCATTGAATTTCCTCCGATTCTTAGCCTTGTTTGTGGTTCAAGAACGGAATTTGTACTTTAGGAATGATCCAAGGTTTAGTAGCATAGAACGCAGGGTAAAACAATCAGACCAGCCATAACATAAAAGTCCTGGCCACAGAAGTGGAATCGGGTTCTTCTGAAGTGGTTGATCTTAAAAGGGAAAAGAGGAGGAAAAAAATGGAAAGAATTAGAATGTTTTCCTGCAGAACAGGTGAATCATCCATTTCCAAGTAAGCTGCAAGGAAAGCTATGCTGAGCAAAATATTTGCTAACTGGCCCCCTCCTCCACCCTAGTACCACACCCCTTCTCAACCACCACCCCCCACCCCCTGTCCAGATCTTTACTTTGCCTTATAAGACTTTAAATATTCTGTTCCATGATGTAATGCACCATTATATAAGATCTCTTTCTGTTTATCATTTGATTTTCCATACTGAATCAGTTATGGCTTAAAATAAATAGTTAGAAAAAGAAAAAGAAAAACAAAAAACAAAAAACCAAAAAAGCAGCACTCACAAAAAGCAAAAAAAAAAAAAAAAAAACGTCTTTAGATATAAGTCCATGCTTTTCCTTAAAACTGAATATGGCTTTACAATTTTTGACCATAGCATTCAACCAATTATTAGAATGAAAAATCTCACCCCTCCATAAATATGACATTAACATAATTATACCACCCCCATCACGGAGACCCATCCTCCTTAGGGAATACATCTGATGCTCCAAAGATGGAAATCAGTCAGATTTTAGTTGCTCTCCAACGTACCTTTGCTTCTCACTGACTGACTGGCTTTTACCCTCCACGCACTCACACGCCTCCCCCTCCCCTCGGCTAGACACGGATGCCCGAGCGAGCACGCGCGCGCACACAGGCACACAGACACACAGCAAGAGGCGAGGCAAAGCATCTGATGCTGACTCAGAGCGCTTCTGTGTGCAGGGGTGGCAGCGGCTGGTATTTTCACTGTGCTCATCATTAACATTAACTCACAGTCTAGCATCCACCCTCTCTCAGACCTGCTGGACTGTAGCATTTGCATGACGCTGTCACTCTAGCCTTTGCAGGTCAGATGATAGAAGGGGGGTGGGGGGAGGAAAAGAGAGAAAAGGAAAAAAGCCCCAAGGCTCTCATAAGAAATGCCTTCGATTCTTCTAGGGTTTCTTATTTTTCCACCTTTCTATTCTACTTCCTCTGTGGCTGTTTCTCAGCTCTTTGACATCTTTCTGGAAGAAAATGCCTTGTGCTACAATGAGCCAGTCGTCAGATGGTCCTCCCCTCACCTCACACTAAGATCCCCACCCCTTCCCCCCCACCCCAATCAATAGAAAGATTTCCAAATGCAGTTGTGGAAACAGGTTCCGACACAGTCTGGTCCTGGATTCCCTACCTCGGAAGCAGGCGGCCAGGCTCACACGTGATTGAGAAATAATGCCAGCAATTCTCTGACAGTTCTAGACTTCCTTCAACACCTTCATTTCTTTTTTCCTCTTGGCTGAAGAAAGAGCAAAGAAGTCTTTCTACCTCTATATGAAGCCCTCGAGACAGCCCAAGAGACACACGAGTGAGAACGATCTGTATATATCAATCAATTCTGTGTAATAATGAGGAAAAAAAAAGCCCTGTGATTTTAATAAAAGTAATTGCTTAATATTTTATTAGCTATGCTTTCATTTCACAGGAATTGTAAGACCTGCCAGGATCTGACTCATCAATGTGATTTAAATGGTGTTGAAATCCTATGCTACTGGGATGAAAACAGCCAACATGAGATTAGAATACCTTATTTATTTCCTTTTTAATTCAAGAACCTTAAAAAATAGTAACAAATACCTATGTGTTAGTGAATGTGTGGCTATCATAGAGATTTTAGCATGTCTGCAGGCTATAAACAATCATGTAAATAATGATTAAATACACAGTATAGGTTTAAATAGAATATGGATTTTTGTACGTATGCAGAAACCATCTACTCTATGCATTATTACAAAAGGAAGTGAAATATTTGGCTGAACACAGTCGTGTTGTGCTAGTGTTTCACAACATAACGGGCAGCATACTATAGGTATTTACCCAGCTCCTTTGTTCTTCAATTGCTCCCTTTAATGACAGTGTGGTAAACTGCCTACCTTCCCTTCTACATGAGCAGTATTTCTGAATTACTTCCCAGACAGAGCTAGCCATCGGTGACTCTGCAGCATACAAGAAACACATACAAAGGGAAGCAAAGTACAGCGATTCTCCAGCCAGCTCTAATGCTGTCTGGTGCTGTAGAAATTTCAGTTTACTCACACAGACAGATCCCAGCATGCAGTGCAGCACCGCAGGACCAACTAAGGTAACAGTTTGGCAACAGATCTGTGGCAACAAACGCGAAGGACAGCCATTCGCAGAGGTTCCAAAGAAAACATCACACAACCCGTAAAGACACAGAAGCCTGTGTGGTAGGGTACGTATCTCTATAATCAGCTATAGGTTACTGATTTAAAACAAAACAAACCCTCAAACACAAAAACAAAAATAGAAAGAGAAGTGGGCGCCAGAAGGAAACATGGAGTTAAACACATGCTCTCATGAGAGAGAGAAGGCAGTGAAAAAAATAATAATAATGACAGAGAGAGGGAAAAAGGGAAAGACAGAAATGTAAAGAGGAAGGGAAAGAATGAGAGGGGGGGAGGAACAGATAGCAAAAATCACTAGGCTTTGAAGCCACACATGAAATAGGAAATTAGATTTCAGAAATTAAAGATTCAGCAATAGTGTTAGAGCTTAGAATCTAATGACAAACTAAAACAAAAACGAACACACGCACAGAACAGCTTAAAATACTTATTGTCAGTAACAGTGAGACGCCTGCTGACTTCTTCCTGTCCTACATGTATTAAATTGATCTTCTCTTAATCTCTGCTCAGACTCATTTTTAAATTTTTTATTTGTTTAGCTCTCCAGCATCTGTGTCCTGAATGCTATTTTTTTTTTCCTAGACAGTTGCCCACAATACTGTGGATAAATTAATGTCGTGACCTCACTATGGCTATCAGACATAAAATGTCGACTATTTTAATAATTGAACATGCGCTTACAGCGACTGCCTACTGATATTCCAGTTCTGTGGACTGTCTGTACAAGCACCTCACTCCTAGCTCTACAAATCAGAAACAACAGATGCAAATTCAACTTTTCTTCCCAATCAATGCTATCTCTTTTTTCATTACATACAGAGACAGATAAGGACGCAAACATATATAACTTTACAAAAGGTATAACACTATTAAATGAGGAATTCAGAAAATCAAGAGGAATAAAGGTTTGAAGAAAAATAATAATTACAACCAAATGGCCACACCCTTAAAATATTTATATTTGGACAGAGATTAGGCAGTTCTAAGTGCCAGGCTTCTGTCAAGACTCCTGTTAGGGCCAATGGGAATGCAGACTGGGCTAAATCAATATTTATTTGAAAGAAAATGTTGTGATCAATCAATTCAATTACTACTATCGTAGACATGGTTTCAGATCTCTTCTAATACTAAACTTCTAATGATCAATACTACAGTATCCCCAACTTAGAGTTTATATTTTAACTGTGGCTAGAGTGTTTACAAAATACATTATCACTCTTGTATTTAGTTTAAACAATGCAGTTCAACTACAGCCTTGCTCCATCAACTATTTTTATATGTTTTTGGAAATTTGTTCTGTTAGCCTTTTAGAAAGAAGCTAAAATAGATCCGAATGTATATAAAATAATTTTGTAATTAGCGCTACTGTGGCATTCATATTTAAATTCGTCGGTGAAGTTTGGAGTAGGGATGGAGGACAAAATGCCATCTACTGTTCAAACACTGACTCAATTCATGGATGTGCAGAATCTATTGTTTATTGCTCATGTAACATTTTCTTTGTGGTACTTAACCTGCACTTTTCATAAGCTATGACCAGTCACATGCAGCTATTTAAACTAAAATTAAAGTGAAAATTCACTTCCTTTACTCCCCTAGCCATATTTCCCATGGATATTACACGCGGTTGGTGGTTACCATTTTGGACAACATGGATATAAAACATTTCTAACCTTGCAGAACGTTTTATAGGACAGTGCTGACTTAAACTGTCCTTGTGAAAAATTTTATGACACAACTGATCATTGGCTCCCAATATTTTCTGTCTAGTGTCTTTTAAGAGAATGAAACTATGTCAATTTATTTGAAGGTCTAACATAAAGAGAATTTTTTTTTCAACTGCAGAACACCTAGTGCTTTTATTTACTGATAATTTTGAAACATGCAATATTACTTACAGGGAAGGGATATATTGACACTAACTTTCACATAGTTGATAACGAACCACCAGAAGACACCAAAAACTACTGCAGCTAAAGTTTTTGAATGAATCTGAGATGCTTATTTGCCTAACCTTTCCAGAAATAAGAGTCATGCTCTTTTGAGTGCCAAGCAACACATATTATATATTTCTATTTTCAGTAAAGAAGGGGTGTAATAGTAGTGTGAGTAGTAAAAATCCAAAACCTAAATCTTTTTCTAAGTAAATCCTGTTCATATAGGGAAATACAGCAGTTAGGAGCAGAAACAACTACTTAAACTGGTTTTATTTCTTTTTTTTTTCTCAGAGAAAAGGAAGAATAATGAAAGAGCAGGGGAGACAACAATTAGCTACCAATGATCTGAGATGATCTGACTGAGAATATTTCATATTTCACTAAATAAAACACTGAGGATAAAAACATAGGATGAGAATGTATGTGTATGTGTGTGTGTGCACATTAGCCAGCTAATTCTGAGTTACAAATTAGATTCTGGAACTAATTATTTAAGTATCATTAAAATAATGTAAAATATAAATATAGATGAGTTATTACTTTAAAAATTATATGGAGAAAGGTACTGCCTTTTTCTTTTACCAGTGGGGGTGGGGAAACTCACTTTTTTTTTTTTTTACCATTTAGTATCTGGACTAAATGTTGACTCAGTGTTTAATGAATATACTTTATGACTAAGATGCAAAATGTTTGTCAATCTGAAATTATGTGTGCTCTCACTCTTCTGATATCTAAGTATAGAGCATCATATTAAACATGGAAAAAAATAAGTAACCACACAGATTCCTCTTCTTTTTATAAATGATTCTGGCATGTAAGATCGTCTTCATTCATGTATTTTGTAATACAGAAAAAGATTTTTAAACTCGCCATGGTAAGGTCTTCCCCACTCCTGGCCCTGTTCCCTTTCTGATTGTGTAATAATCCTTTTCATTCTATATTCCCCTCCTCTCTTCTGCTTTCCTGAAATGTGCAATCCCCTTGCAGTAAAATGTGTCATCAGTATCCCCTTGGATACTGCATTCGAAGTCACACCAGAGAGATGAGGCTTGAGGAGAGTTCTGAGACATGGGGACCTGGAGCAAGAACATGAACCCGAGGGAAGTCTTGGGGGGAAAGTGATACACTTTGCTGTACAGTCACACACAGGAGCAAATAGGTCTAGAGGATGCTGGTGGAGACTTTCTGTTTCACAGAAAGAGCAGGGCGTGATAATCAGAGTCATTAAGAGACCACAACAATGTATGCCCTATCAAATTCTATTGAGGTCTGGAAAGTATTTGTCAGCAGTTTGCAGCATCATGCATACACTAATAAACGAACGCTCCTGCATAACAGAGGAGACAGAAGAGAATTAATCTTCCCTTTCAAGATAAGACATAAGTGGAAAAGTTTTCAATGACATTAAATGGCTTCAGAATTTCTGTTCTATTTAAAATCTTATAGTACGATACAGGGTGAGTACCAACTCACGTTCCAGCTAACATAACTACAGAAAAATACTATTTGCCTTAGGATATTCCATACAACACTTTGAAACAAAGGGGCGAAGTAGAAAGGGAACTCATCCAAGAGTCAGGAACGCTGATTCTAATGCCAGTTCTATAATTAATAAATTTACGACATTGGATCATGTGTAATTCTCAGATCCTAAGTTCTCTTATATTTTAAATTATTACCAAAGCCTAATTCATCCCTAAACTTATTTTTGCAATGGGAGAAGATTACTATTGGAAATATACGCTAGTCATAACTACCTACAATTTAGATATTTTCATAATTTTCTCCTTCATTCCTTATGATAAATGTCTAGTAGCATTTATCCTCAGGAAGATTAATGATGTATATTCTTTCTATGTTTCTTTGGTATCTGGCCTAATAAATGAAACACAAAAATGTATCATTCCATGGGGCCAGGTGGTGGCACAGTGGTAATACAACTGGACCCACACAGGAGAGGACCTGAATTTGTGTCCTGGGGCCTCCCTGAGCAGGCCAGCGGTGTTGTGTGCCCGTGATCCAGACTGGCTGAGATGGGAGATGGATTGTACCAACCGGACCCTGTCACAGGTGCCTGTCTCTTACTCTCTTTTTACGTCTATGTTTCTCTCATGAAAGAAATAAACTTTTTTAAAAACAGAATTTCACGTTTACTGCATAATATGGCAGTATCAGAATGTTACCTTAACTATTTTATGTGGATTACCTATTTACAGACAAATTTTCATTTATTTGAAATGACCTATACAATACTTTCATTTTGGAACTAGGAAGATAATAATTTTCTAAGATTTAAGAAATGTATTACACTGTTGTGTTATATATGCTGAGGAGGACTCCTAGTTTGTGTGGAAAATTATTAGCAAAATTAGCCCATTGTAGAATTCGCTGATCAAATAGACATATCTTAGCTTTAATAGTGCATCTAAGCTATATCAGAATAAAATATCTGTTCATAAAATCTCCTTAAGTGAGTTTTATAAATTTCAAATTAAAAAAATCAGACAGCCAAGTGAATCATAAGTTAAAAATCTCTATATCAACTCTTAAAACTTTAAAATACCTTTTTTTTTTTTAGTTTTTAAAAATACTCATTACAAATTGATACTTAACTGGAGTGGAAGAAAGTTATTAATGGATTGTTATTATTCTGATTGTGCATAATTATTTTTGTTCTAGAGTTTTAGAGTTTTGTTCAATATGTAAAATGTGTTAATCTTGTAGGGTTTTATTATAAAGAAAAGAAAAGGCTTTATCTGCTGAACATGACAAGTGGAAATGGAGCACAAAAGACAGAGTAAATTATTTTTAATAGAAAAGTATTCCCTCCTTACTGATACTTTTCTTTCCTGATTATTTCCTATTAAAGTAATTTATACATGTTATCTTCAAGACTGAACTTCACTTTGCTATCTCTATACTCAATAACAGAAATTGTTTTTTGATTAATACACTTTTAGGAGTATAAATACTGTGAGACAGGTGTAACTTCTAAAAAGCATATGCTTTCATAAGGAATCCAGTATAACATAATCTTAAGCACTATTACTCAGATTTTTCAATCTAGGTTGAAGAAATTTCCAATACATAGGGTGAGTGGAAATGCTTCTAATATTATAAACTTCATTTAAATTTCCCGAACAGTGAGAGTTCAAGTGTATCCTGCATTCTCATGCTTTGTTCCCATCCCTTCTAATCAATCATATCGATTTTGTTAAGGGTTAGAGGGTATACTTGCATTGATCAGGGAAATAGCCTGACAAAGCAAAACTGTCTGCCAATTCAAGACAGATCAATCCTAGCTTTGTCTCCTTTTAGATACACTATGGTTATTTATTCTATATCACTAAATTCTATCATACATGTCTCAAAGAAAACAGATAAGGAGTTATCTATTTTCTTATAAAACATTCCTGGGTATTCCCCCTGAAAACACTGAACTGCTACTAAACTTAGTGAACATTGTGACACCAGATCAAGTACTTGGCCTACTTTTCAAGTTCACTGAAGAATTCAGTTCCTTTTTAGGGTTTTTTTTTTTTTCCTTTGGAGAGATTTTCACTGTAGGGTGCGTGCGCTCGCCAGACAGACAGAGAGAGACATAGAGACAGAAAGCGAGAAATCATCCCCCAGGGGGGATGGTCACGCCGCAATCCCTTCTCCTCCATTCTCCTCTCGGGATCTTGGGCACGCACGCACACGCGCCCGGCATGAGTTTTAAGCCACCGGGTCCAGGACACGAACCGCGGTCGACTACGTGGGAGTCCAGCGACATAGCCATTACGCTAACTGCTGGTTCCCTCCTTTTTAGGGTTTTACACAGCATTATAAAAAGGCTTTTTAAAAATGTTGAACTCTTAGAAATCAGTGTCTATGTGAGAAAATGAAAACATTATTGGAGCAACGTTTCCATCATTTATATTTTTGATGCCTTAATGGAACTATTTGAGTTGCAAACAAACCATCCTTTGGTTTTGACATTGGTGCAATTTATTTTTTATATCTATTTAATTTTATTTATTCAGTCATTCATTTTAGTTTGACCAGAGAGAGGCACAGAGAGAGAGAGAGGGAAAGTGAGAATGTAAGCCACCAGGTCCAGGATTGGAACCATGGTAGGCCATGTGGGAGTGTTCAACACCTTAACCAGCATGCCTCCTGCTGTCCCTGCAATTTATTATTTTAAAGAAACTGAAGATCAAACTTAAACAAGCTTAGAAAAATAATGCAAAAAAGAAAACCGAATTCTCATGCAATATTATATGAGGATATTTCAAAAAGTGTAGGAAAAATTGAATTAAAGCACAAGTTTATTTTGGTTAAAAAAATTTAAAAATCCATATACATTTTTTTCATAGTACACCCTTTCCATGAAGTTTCTTAAGACCTTTCATATTAGTATATTAGTGTCTTTGGGAAGACGCCAGTGTACTAACATCCTGAAGCTATTAGAATTTTTACATGCTAACCTGAAAAGTTACATGCTGTTTAATACTCTCCCAAGTTCTATAAGGTTCACTTAGGTAACAAAGACAATGTGCACAAATTCAAAACCCTTACACCTTTAGTAGCTCACAGGTATGTCAATCTTTTACAGTAACACTTTATTACATTTCTTTATTTAACAATTTAATTAATTTATTTTCTCTCATGTGCCATGAGCTATAATTCATTAAGGAAAAAGGTTAAATTATAATTTGTGTTCAGATACTTGGCTATCATAAAGATTTGAATTTAAGAGGAATGTATTCCCATTCCTGTACCTGACATGTTCTAAACTACACATTAAACAAAAGAAACCTGCTTTTCAATTCATAAATGCAAAGCTCAGTAGGACAGAAAATGTACTGCTTCTTTTAACTGCTAGACCTTTAAAACATTTGCTGGATGACAGCATTATTAAAAAAAAATACAGTTTCTTTAGTAAAAAATTAAAGCTGAATATGCAACATTTCTTAGGAGCATTGAATAAGTCTATTTGTCCAGCTTACTTTGCAAAGACTGCGTAGAAAACAGCACCATAAACACTTTCAGTCCCCACACAAGGGCTAAACAAAGAGTCCTCTTTCTAGCCATCTAATCGGGTAATTTATTTTTTCAACCATCACATAAATCGAAACACAGCTGTAACCAATGACTTGCAGATCCAGTTCCCAGCCAGCTGGAATCAGTTCTGCTGAAACAGCAAGATTTTTACATTGTTCACTTCTGTACATCTGGAGAAATCATTGAGGTTCAAAGGTGACCAGAAAAGCTCTTTAAATAAATCCAACCGACAGTGAAGATTTGCCTAAGGATCTACAAACTACACTCACTTCTACAAAATGTGCATGTCATGAAATTAATGCTTAAAGAGGCTATTTGCATCCTCGTCAATATAGACTTTATGAGTTGCTAATTGAATTAAGCACTTAAATGTCCATTTCTTTGAAACGACTTGCTTAGGTTTCTTTCAAACTTTTTCCTAGTTGTTGCTATTCAAAGGTGGTTATATTAATACACTATGCTACATGCAGGCGCATAAACCATAAGAACCTGTAACAAAACCAGACATCAGAAATGTACCTACTCATATCTCAAGTTTAATCATGTTTAGCTAATATAATCCCCTATTTAGATCAAATGAATGAGAAATACTATCCGAAAGAAAGCAGAGCTGGAATACCTCCATCAGGCTAGGCAGACAAATCCCTCAAGGAGCCAGAATCCTGGGAGAAACAAATGTGGATTAGGAACGTTCCCCATGCAGTCTAGCAGGGAGGTGATTCTGGCACAAGGAGAGAAGCCGAGAGCAGCAATCCCTTTTGCTCGGCCTTAGACATGGGG
Source organism: Tupaia belangeri chinensis (assembly GCF_000334495.1). Taxonomy (NCBI): domain Eukaryota; kingdom Metazoa; phylum Chordata; class Mammalia; order Scandentia; family Tupaiidae; genus Tupaia; species Tupaia belangeri. The sequence continues at coordinate 924,572 of NW_006207036.1, forward strand.
AGCTGCACATACAGCAGTCAGTTCTCGATGCAAAGCACCTTCCTTAAAAGTTCGATAAACTTACAGTAAGTAAACATCCAGAAGAAGAAATATATCCTTGGCATTTTAGATTACGCACTATCTATCAAGTCAAATGCATCCGTTTCTTCACAAATATCATCAAAGATATTCACCTTGGGAATATCTTTGTGTGTCATGTCTGACACACTTCTCAAGCCAGTTTTAACTATGTTAAAAAGAATACACAAAGTAGAAATATATTTTACTTTTCTTTCTTTAGTTAAGTCAATTTACAAGAAACGAATGATTTTAATTTAACTATTGTATTTAAATGGGTGGTTGTTTTAATTACACTGGATTAACTATCAGTGACTTCCATAGAAACTGTACCTCTGACTAAAAAGAATGAAATAATACATCATGATAAAGTATACCTCTCATTTTATTCTGAATGATGGATGGTGACCACATAGTGAGTAACAATTCCCCATCAGATATTAAACTCACATAAAGGTGTTTAAGTTCACTCACTTTTAAACAAGTGACTGATTTTTATGTGTCCATCACTATGTACATGGGCTGTAGAAACAAGGTCAGGGACAGTTAGAAATGTGATTTAATAAATGATGAAGTAAAGTATTCAATGAAGTGAGATGACCTTTAAAAATTTTAGGGTAATGGAAAATTGCACCTAACAAGAATGCAGGTGATCTGCATTCTTGTTCACCACTGGTTCATAATGACTGAGAACTCTAGAGGAAGGTACATAACCTCTCTAGATCCCTTACACAATAAGATTCTAATGTTCTTCCTAGCTCAAATATCCAATTTTTGCAAATATTTTTAAAAGCCTTAATACATATCTGTTTGCATTATTGTTTTTTAAATATAAAATTCAAATGTTCTCACCTAAAAAAATTCTTAATGCTTTAGGATGAAGACCATTAAAAAAAAAAGTCAAGGCCAGTAGTTGGTGTAATGGCTATGTCACTGGACTCCCATGTAGTCTAACGTGGTTTGAGTCCCGGACCTGGTGGCTTAAATTCATGTCGAGCGTGTGTGCCCAAGATCCTGAGAGGAGAATGGAGGAGAAGGGATTATGGTGTGGCCATCCGCCTAGGGGCGTGATTGCTCGCTTTCGGTCTCTCTGTCTCTCTCTGTCTTTCCGGTGAGTGCACGCACCCTATAGCAAAAACCTCTCCAAAAAAAAAAAAAAAGAAAGTCTCTCCTATTTAGAATGGGAGTCCAGCAATCCAGGAATACCCAGAGCTAGCTAACTAATATTCTTGATGATTAGAGGAAAAAGCTAAATCTATCGGGAAAAATCTATGAAGGGGAATAGCTTAATTTTATGAATATATTATTAAAATTAAGCAACCAATTAAATGTATCATTGTTTCACAATAGGACTAAAATTAGACAACTTCCACACTCTGTTGCCTACTGCAATATTATTCTTCATAGGTAAATTCACATGACAGAATTTTCATTGTTATTTGTAAACACGTCAATTATTTTAATTCACGTGTATTTCAGAATTCTGTGGTCTTGTGATTTCTATATATTAATTCAAATGTACACTATTTCTAGACTATGTGTAGCATATTGACATATATGTACATATTTACATATATACACAAACATACATAAATAAACAATATTTTTATAAGAGTAAAATTACTCAAGAACATTTAAAAACTATGATAGAAACTGTACCAATAGCAGAATAAACTAATCCAAAAATGTTTATTCATAAAAACAAACAAAAAATTGACTTCCCATAACAATTTCAGCTAAGAGAAACAGAAAAAAAGGGATAGGTCCTCATTAGAAAATAATTGTCTAGGGTCAGCCGATAGCATAGCAGTTACATTGGTGGACTCCTACATTGCTTACCATGGTTCGAGTCTCAGACCTGATGGCTTGAAAATCAAACTGAGTGTGTGTGTATGTTTGCCCAAGATCCCAGGAGGAGAATGAGGAGAAGGGATTGTGGCATGGCTTTCCTTCTGGGGGCTGATTTCTCAATTTCCTTACTGTCTCTGTCTCTCTCTCTCTCTCTCCAATGAGCAGTCCACTCACACTAAGGCAAAAAAAAAAATGCTTACAAAAATGATTTGTCTTAAGCACTTCCTCAACAGATGATATCTTGCAATATGCCCAACTAACAACTAAACTTCACAAGTTAGTTTCTTAAACTTGGAATTATCAAAGTTTAGTTTATTTTTAACCATTTTCTTTACTCAAATGTCTTTGGACTTTAAGTTATAAAATAAATATTTAATATGCAATCCATGCAATATATGGTATGGAAACTTAATGGAAAAATGCCATATTTGAGTATGAGTATATGAGCATATTTAAATACCAAAATGTGTACCAATCTTTATTTCTCTGCAAGAAATCAGAATAAATTTCTTATCTAGTTTTGAGTTGGCAGACTGAAGAAAAAATTATCTAAACTAGGCAAATATATGAGAGCATATTTTATTCATATTATTTTGTCTAGTACTATGACCCTGACTCTTTAAGAACTAGAAAAGCATGACCTTTAATGAATATTCCAAATCCTTTGTTAATTATATTTTCTACAAACTTTTGTGATGGTAATAATAGTTTTAATTTGGGGGCTAGGCTTTAAGAGAGTCACAACATAATTCTTTGAAGAATGTATTTAATATGATTACCATTAAACTAGCCTAAAAATTGTCTTTGATTGTTATTTAATAAAGGCTTTCTAATCCAAATAATTGCTTTGTAACCATTAAGATAGGATTTTATATTAGCTATTTTTATATATAAATATTTTGTTTGTAATGGAATGTAAGTCTCTATAAGAAATGGTAGAATTTTAGGGACCAGCAATTGGCATCATGGCTATGTCACTGGACTCCCATGTAGCTGACTGTGGTTTGAGTCCCAGACCTGGTGGCTTAAACTCATGCAGGGCATGTGTGCATGCGTGCCCAAGATTCCGAGAGGAGAATGGAGAAGAAGGGACTGCAGTGTGGCCATCCCCCTATAGGATTATTTATTGCTTTCTGTCTCTCTGTCTCTCTCTGTCTTTCTGGCAAGCACACACATCCTGTAGCAAAAACCTCTTCAAAAAAATTGATAGAATTTTACATATTTTAAAGTGATTTTTAATTCGCAGGGTAGAAAGTAATATTAGAAAAGGGTGAGTAATCCAGTTTCATTAAAGATGATTACAATGAGCTGCTGGGAGGTGAGATTGGAGAAGCAATGCAAGGAAGGGGCTTTTTTTAATTTCATTTGTGGGAGTGAGAGACAGAGAGAGAGAGACAATAAGCACCCTCAACAGGGTATCATGGTGTGATCCCCCACTGCTGTCACCAATCTGCCCAGCCAGTCATGCTTATGGACACACGCCCAGCATGTACAGGTCCACCAGGGAACCAAACTCACAGTCTTCCATGTGAATCCAGCATCACTTAAGCGGCATGTGACCTCTATAACAACCAGCTTGCACCAAGGTAGAATTCTTAACATACATTCTAGGACTTACCACATCAAATATTTTAAAGTTGGGAATACACATGAAATAATCTGTCTCTTTCCTATCTAAAGAAAAATATGCAATACTTAAATAATTTCTCCTCTATTTCTAATAAAAGAGCTGACTTTCATAGTGACTTGCAAAATACTGGTGAATTTATGTTTAAACATAAATAAATGACGAGCATATGGACAGGAATCAAACTTTTCAGAGTCTACTCCGACCTTGAGAGTTTTGATGAATTTTCTTTGCCACACTCTAGCCAGCATAGTCATTTTTCTAACAGTTGGATCTTGGTGATATTCATTTCATATGAAATACCAACTGAAAGTAATCGTATATTTAAAGATTCTAAGATTATCAGGCATTTAGAGTGTCTGATTGTATTATCAAACACAGCATTTCCTTGTTGGAAGGCAGATATTACTAGCCTTTTAAGAATGTTTTATACCAGGATTTAGCCAAATTCTCTATGCCAAGAAGAAACAAGCTATTAATTTGGGTGTAGATTCTTTGGGAAACAATTATATATACACATATGTCATACAAACACACACACATATATGTAAAGTCTGGCAGTTTAGTATCTTTCCAGTCTTTCACTAAGGAATTTCCTGTAAAAATGACTCAGATTTGTAAAGATATGACAAATTCAGAAAGCTACATAAGGAGCTTTCCATGTCTTCGAAGGCCTGATTAATATTACTATCAAGAAGTGAAGTTATGAATATTGATTTTAAAATTTTTATTTCAATTATAATAAAATTAAGAACTCTTTCAAGTTAAATAACATTTATGTTAGGGTTAAAATTTTCCCTTTTCTTTCTCCCAAATTCATCATTCTTTTAGTTAATTAGTTATAAATAACTGAGATTTAGACTGGCCCCATAGCCTACTGGTTAAGGGGGCCAGATCCCATACGACCAACAACCGTTCAAGTTCAGGCCACAGCAGCTTGAAAAACATAATGGATCCATACGCATGTATGCCCAAAATCACAATAGGATGGAGAAATGGAGGGTAAGGAATTCTGGTGTCATCATGTCCTACTAAAGGGTGCTTTCTTCCTCTGTCTTTGTCTTTCTGTCTCACACTGGCAAACACATGTACCCTTTGGCAATGAAAAAAAATTTTCTTCATTTCCAAAGGAAAAATTATAAAAGGTTATGTTGAAATCTCTTGTACCCATTTCTCTTTTTAGAGCTTGCACCAGTCTTCCAAGTCTGCCATGGAATCAGGCAGACGTGGAAGGAATCAGGCAGACTTGCCAAGGAATAAAAATTTCTTAAAGCATTGTTAGCGTAATGTAAGCAAGTCAAAGATAGAGCTTGTGAAGCACATAATAGACTGTCTATGCACTAGCCTCATCAGAAAGAAAATGACATCTATGTAGTTACACCTATATGTGCAATGAAGTAAAATGAGGGGGTTGATTTTGTGTCAAGCAGCCCTTACTTTTTGCTGTTTTAGAACCAATCTCATGTAAATGAAAATTCAATATGTAAGGATTAGAAAAATTATACTCAAATGGGCATAAAAAATAGCACCAAAATGGGGAGAAATGACCTCTGTCCTTCAAAAGCTTAATATGTGGTAAAAGGGTCAAACACAGACAAAATTTAATACATGGAAAATGTGAAGCATTCTATTGTACTAAATAGAAAGTGCTATGAGAATACAAGGAAGAGAGGCAGTAAATACTGACTGCTTTATAGAACACTTACAATAGGAAGCTCCACCGGAGTGGAGCCTTGGTGGATGAGAAGGAATATTCAACAGGGAAAGTTAGAGAAGGGAGAAAGGATGTCCAGTCTATGGACTAGAGCAAGAGTAGAGGCTCATACCATTTTTAAAAAATGACCAGGGTACAGTGGCAAAAATCTTGGCTTATGCAACGAATGTTACTAGGAAAAATAGATAGGCAGTTGGATTGGGGCATAATTACAAAGGGGATGTTGTATTGGGAATTAATTATTTAGGTAAAAATAAACAACTAAAATCTGTTGAATAAGAGTTTAAGATTAGTCTTAGAACCATAACAACAATATTAACAATGATTACCTATTTAACACCTAATCTATTTTCTAACCAGATGTTATTCCATGCCATTTTATTATCACAACGTCCAAATGAGGTAGATAGAATAATTATTTGCAATGTATTGAAAAGGAATCCAACCTTCAAAGAAACTAAGGACTATATCCAGTGTGATAATGCTGGCAAGCACATAGAATTTGATCATGGCTTATCTGATTAAATTTACCCCTTTTGTCAGACCACCTTACAAAACTAAATTGATAGAATACTACTGAATGTGGCTCTTATTACACAATGGCATAGGCAGTCTGTATCATGTCAGGAGATGTAAACAATGTATTGTAAACAATATAATGTATTGTTATATTGGTGATAACGTTACAGACATAGGCAGTCTTTAAATGTCCGGAGAACCCTACAGAGAACCTCTAAGAGCGCAAAGAGGTTCTAGAAGTCCCTTTGTATCAGAAACATTTTAAAGGTGGTAGAGGACTCAAATACAACTCTGATTCGAAAGCCAATGTTCTTTTTCTTCATCACGTGCTATTCTTTGTCTAAACAATAATTTAGGTAGTTGCATAAAATTCTATTTTGGGAATGTACCATAATTTGCTTCTCTGTTTCCCAAATGTGGAGATTCTCTAGGAGTTATAATTTGGGGTTATTAGGTACAGTATTAAAATAAATATTTTTCTCCCTGTATCTTGTTTTTCTATTTGATGTTCCTCCTTTGTACAGCACTGCAGAAGTGGGAAAGTTATAATGGTTTACAATAGCTGAATAACTTTGGCATAATTGAATAACTGATATCTTAGATACGTTTCCCATTTTATTTGAATTTTACAATATATCAAACACAAGATCTTAATATCTAATATGTTTCATTAAAGTCTTTGCTTGTAAGTTTTATTTGTTCATTTTTTTTTCTATTAGTCTATTACTTAACCATGTTGCTGCTCATTTCTAACTTCACATTATGTGCAGAAAATTCAGTGAAAGATTATACTTTTCTTGGGACCAGCAGTTAGCGTAATGGCTATGTCACTGGACTCCTATATAGTTGACTGTAGTTCGAGTCCCGGACCCGGTGGCTTAAACTCACGCCAGGTATGTGTGCGTGCGTGTCCAAGATCCTGAGAGGAGAACGGAGGAGAAGGGATTGTGGCATGGCGATCCTCCCTGTGGGGTAATTTCTCACTTTCTGTCTCAGAGTCTCTGTCTGACTGGCGAGCACACATGCCCTATAGTAAAAAACCTCTCCAATAAATAAATAAATAAATAAATAAGATTATACTTTTCTTAATCTAAACCATTGAGAATTGTCACTCAATATTTTGATGTTCAAAAGACCTATGAACAAAACATTGTATTCTCTCCCATGTGGTAGTCTGACATAATAACACAGAATCAAGAATCTACCAATATAACAATATTTTGTCTATTACAGAGGAATAGGCCAGTTGGTGGAACATTAAATTTGTACTGTATCTTTACTCACAATAAAATCTATTAGTTTGAAAGCTTCTATTTGCATTTCTATTTTAATCACATTTCTACCATTTTAAAAAATAAGCACTTAAATTACAGAAAAGTAAGTATAAGCATATATAGGACAAGTATTTTTCAGAGGTCAAAATTAAATTTGAAAGCACACAGCAGTTCTAATTTGAAAATTTAATATATATGAGAAAAGCAAATGAAAGAAAACACTGAAACTTAAGAACTCTGAGTTCTAATTTTGTCTCTACCATGTTCATTGTGCAACTATACAAAGGATTCTTAACACTTCAAAGTTTCAGTTTCTTCATTTGAAACAGCATTAAGCAATTACATAGGAAAGGAATGTCAATTTTGCAATGTTAATCCCAATGAAAACAGAGTGTCACATAAATATAAAATAACATTTCCATGTAACATTGATTTGGAGTTATTTTACCTCCTACTTTAAAGCAAATGCTATAAAGAGGGGGAAATAAAAACTCCTGATTTATTTCTATTTCTTATTTTTCCTCCCTTGGAGGAGGTTGTCACAGGGCATGTGCGTTCACTGGAGAGAGACAGAGAGAGTGAGAGGGGAAGTGAGAAATCACAGCCTGGAGGGATGGCCACAATGCAATCCCTTCTCCATTTTCCTCCTGGGATTTTGGGCACCTTGAATTGTGGTTGACCAGATGGGAGTCCAGTGCCTTAACCTCCTGCTGGTCCCTTATTTCTATTTCTTAAATTTGTTTTTATACTGCTAGAACGTGGTGACATCACTCCTGATTTCCAAAAATATGAATCAGGGCAAAAACTAAATGATAAAGTTTGAATTTTTTTGTACTATTCATAAGATTTAGAAGGTTAAAAAAACAGAGATAACAGACAGAATGTTCAGGATCTGTGGGTACTACTATTCTGAATTGAATAATGAGATAAATAAAATTTCCAAATGATAACAATGCTGTCTCAAGTTACACATGCCTTTCAAAAATATTTTAAATCCAAAACATAACTTATGCTTTGAAAAAGTGACATTATAATCTGTGAAATAACTACTTGCACATAGACCCTAAATAACACATGGGGTCAGATGGTAGCATAGCAGTGATACTCTGGAAACATGTGGGGGAGTTCCTTATTTGCATCCTGGGCGGCTCTCCCTGTATGTGCTGGGTGTGTGTGTGTCCATGTTCCAGGCTGGCTGAGGTTGGGGGTGGATTGTGGTATGGAGATGCTGTCCAGGATGCCTGTCTCTCTCTTCCTCTTTTCTTCTCTCTCTCTCTCTCTCTCACGGAAAACATTAATGGAAAACTTTGAAATAAAGACAAACACCTTGATTTATAAGAAGGTAAGTAAACAAGTCAGGAAAATGTAATATTTACAGGTCTTTTTACAAGTTTCTGCTAAGAACAAGGTCTTTCTTCTGTCCTACAAGTAGCCTCAATGAGAGAACTGCTCCCTAGAGCAGGAGTGAATTCTTGAGGCTCAGTCTCAATTAATTCCAACTAGTTTTAAAAGAACCTAGCTTATGATTGTGGTAATTTATCTAAACCTCAGGTCTCTAACTTTTATAACTGTAAAGTATATATAAACATATACCTTGGATAATTCATAAATCTTCTTTTCCTCTTTATTTATTATTTACAAAATATTCAATAAATAATATAAGGACATAGGACTATTTCTATTCCTGACTGTCCTTCATCCTGTGTTCAGGGAACCTCGAGGATATTAGGAAATATTTTTTTTTAATCAATATTCTACACAGTACCCCAAAATAAACCTTTGTTAACTAAAAGAAAACATATATCACATTGTTTAGAAGTGAAAGTGTTTTACTAAGGCTTATTTCTTGAAGGGAAAGAAAACATGTTGAGTATTGCATGAATTAGAAGCATACATTAGAACAACAAAAGAACATTAGCAATAGAACAAAGTTGAGCTTGTTTAATGAAAAATGCTTACTCACTCATTCACTCTTGACAGTCAAAACCCTTTCCACAAAAAGGCTATCTTGAACAAATCCCAGAGGTAGAATTTCCAAACAAAACAGTGGTATTTGACTCCCCTAATTTTCAGGGCCTTCTATAATTCTTTAGGCTTCAGGTAACCTACAGTTTTCGCATGCTTCAAACATGTCTGAAATTCTGTGTTCCTTTAATCAGAATGGTTTTCCTTAGAAAACAAGAGTTAAGAATTTTTAAAAACCCTATAAATTTTCTTAAAGATTTAGTACAATGTGTTACGGACTATTTTTAAAAATATGCAGCCCAGAAAGAAAACTCACAGAACTGTCTGTTCTTGAGGAGAAATAACAATGTAACATAATAGTAACAAAAAAGAAAAAAAGATTAAATTCTTGAGGGCCTCAGACTAACATATGAGGCTCAACCATGTTCTCATCACATTTCTTGTTCTCCTGTTTCACTGGTTTATACCATGTTCCTCTTGAGAATTGCTGGACAACCATCCTATCACCCACCACTCATCCGCTAAATAGATGCACTGAGATAATGCAAAAAATACATGACTTCTACTCTGCATTTTCAATCATTTAGCACAGCCAGGGGATATCAACTATCCTTGTGCACATGCCCAGTGGAGTATCTCTCCATTTCTATCTACATTCAAGATGGTTTTTTTGCTGCCATTCTTATAATTTCCACTGGTTTAAAAAAGACAAAGTTTCTTTTTTACTTTCATGATCAAGATAAAGATACAGACAGGCACCCTTAAAAGGACCTTCATACCACTATTCATCCCCATTTCAGCCAACCAAAACTGTTGGCACTCATGTGTCCACATGTTCAGGGAGAGCTCTGGATACAAACTGAGAACCTTCCTATAGTGGTAAGCCTGCAGTGTTGTGTTATTGCTGCACCAAAGTGTAGCTCCCTTTGCTATTTTTTTTTGGTTTTTGGGTTTTTTTGGGGAGGTTTTTCACTATAGGGCTCATGCGCTTGCCAGACAGACAGAGACAGAGAGACAGAAAGCGAGAAATCACCCCCTAGAGGGAATGGCCATGCCGCAATTCCTTCTCCTCCATTCTCCTCTTGGAATCTTGGGCACGCACGCACATGCGCCCAGTGTGGGTTTTAAGCCACCAGGCCCAGGACGCGAACCAGGGTCAACTACGTGGGAGTCCAGCGACATAGCCATTACGCTAACTGCTGGTTCCCCCCTTTGCTGGTTTTTAACCAAATGTGTCAATAGGTCAGTCACTAGCTCTAGTGGTTTTGTGGCTGCTTATTTTTCCATTGAGAAACAGAGAAAAAGGGGTTTTATTCACACAATTTTGTCTTTTATAACCATTTAAAAATATATGTTAGAGTTTGTTTTCAAATAATAATGGACCTCTACTGCGCTTTATACATGTAAAATTCATCACACTTTCTGTTTTAACTGAAGTCAAGCCACCCTTTAAGTCCTCTTCTAGAGGAGCAATGAGAGAGCTCTAAGCGACATTGAGAATAAGAGAGAACCAGCTGGGGGACTGGATAGTGGTGCAGAGGTAAAGTGCAATGCTCTGTGATGCAATCTCACATGGGAAGGTTCCCAGTTGAAGTCCAGAGACCTCCCTGAGTACACTTGGTACATGCCTACCCATGATCTGGGACTAAGTAAAGACTGGGTGTAGATTGGGTGCTGTCTCTCTCATGGAATAAATACATTTTTAAAAATTGAATTAAAAAAGAAAAGAAAGAACTAGCTGGAGACTGAGTTTCACAAATATAAGAACAAGTTGGAACTCCAGATTATATTAATCATATTTATGATGATGAAAGAAAATTCTTATGCCTTGAGGTCTGTTTATCAGGAAGTATCACTTAACTTTAGGGTAAGAGTGTAGAACAAAAAGACTACTGGCTATTAGTCTTGTCTAGCAATAGTTAAAATGAATTTTTAGAAAAATTATTAGATGAGTACTTACGGGTTTTGAAATTTTTATTTAAGAATAGCTCTAGGGCCAGCAGGTGGTATAGTAATTAAGGCACTGGACTCCACATGACCAACCATGGTTTGAGTCCCAGACCTGGCAGCTTGAAACTCATGCAGGTCACATGTGTGTGTATGTGCTCAACTTCCCAAGAGGACAATGGAGGAGAGGGGATTTCAGTGTGGTCAGGCCCCCAGGAGAGGGGGCAGAGAATTGTTGCTTTCTGTCTCTCTGTTTCTCCTGCAAGCACATACAACCTATAGTAAAAATCTATTAAAAAAAGACTAGATCTAATTTACGTTTGATTTGAAGTAGCATGTACAACAATGAAAAGTGAATAATGTATAACAAGGCTAAGATTACAGGATTCTTTTCTCACTGGTGAAAACTAAATGTGAAAAATAAGATTCTGGCATTGATCAGAAAGGTAGCATATACATTAAGAGGAAAGCCAGCTATCCATAGTCCAAAAGTGTCACTCTAGCTCTGTTGGTATACGCTGTGGATTCCAGAAAGATCCAGGCCCCATCAGTTGATGTAGACTGACTGCCCAGCTTGTCTGCCAAGGGCATCCCCATTTGTCCTGCATGAGACTAGACTGACCTATAAAAGGCAGCTCAGAGGGAGTGGAATAATGTTTAATTGGAAGAAAGAGTG
>NW_006207036.1:936232-973206 GCF_000334495.1 Tupaia belangeri chinensis
AACTATTATCCATAACTAATATCAGAAAAAATATTTGAATTATCAGTGTTCTGTATAAGTAGGCCTGTGAGCCTAAATTTAACAGAAACAAAGAAAGGATAATTCAAGCTACAGACACTAAAAAAAAAATCATGAAATGAATTCATTAATAAATACAAGGGAAATAGAGTTGAGGTGTTTAACTTTATTTAAATAAACAGATCTAGATGAAAGGAATAAGTATGATTTCAAAAAAAGTAAGCACAGGGCAGACTAAACTGTTTTATTGTCAGAGTAAATCTTTCAAAAGGGATAGAACAGGTCACATATTCAATTTAATTTTGAAAACCTGGCACTTCTCTGGAAATAGATAATGAATGTTGAAATGCCTAATCAAGGGGTCCATAGGTGGTGTGGTGGTTAGGGTGCTGAAATCCCATCAGGTGTGGCTGAGCAGAGTTCGAGTCCTGGACCAGTGATTTGTTTTCTCAATTTCCTTCTCTCTTTAGTCAAATCAAAACTTAATTACTTAGTTAATCAATTTAATAAATAATTCTTTAAAAATATATACTTTCAAAAGCCTAATCATAAACCTCACAATAAAATAAAAGAATCTTCCTAAAAATATATGATTTAAAACATCCTGAGTCAGACATTATTTTATAAAGGTATCTTATTTACAAAATTTTAAAAAGTACTATATGTTAAAATACAGAGTTAGAACAGCCCCATAACTCAGTGTTTAAGTGAGCTGGATCCCATATGCCTGACCTTGGTTCTAATCCCAGTTCTGGCAGCTTGAAAAACATACCAGGTACATGTGTGTGCATGCCTCACATCTTGACAGGATGAAGAAATGGAGGAAAAAGGACTGCAGCATCACCACGCCCATTGAAGGCGCTCTCTCAGTATCTCTTTGTCTCACTCTCTCTGGCAAGCATACAAACTCTCTAGCAATTAAAAAAAATACAAAGAGTTTATTATGTCATTATATTCTTATAGTCCTCATAAACCCTTATATTTATATAAGCACATCTTAATTTATCACAAGAAGGCCTTCTTTCTTAATTCGTCCTGGTATTCGTTTAGTTTTTGTTTAGCTTGTTAGATAGATTCAATGGGAGAACTGTGCCTGTAATAAGATCTTCACCCCAACATCCAGCAGAAGGAGAATATATACAGGCAACAGTTTCAGAGGCATTAAAAGTAGCAGCCTCAGGATGGATAAACACAGACTAGGAAAGTTCACACTACATATTGTGAAGCGTTAATTGAAGAATGTTTATTTGGCACCAGAGACACCCCTTTTTTGTACATTCCATAAGATGGTGGTGTCATGTTTACATGGCTATGCCACCTTGCAGCAATGCATTCTTCAAAACAACTTCTAAATGCTTTTAATTACCTTCTTTCAATACTATACTGGATTCACACGCTTAATTCAATCTATGTTTTGGAACCCTGGGTGCTCACAATGTATTATCAAATAAATTAGATGGCTTTTACAGTACCAATTAAAAAAAAAAAAAACGAAAGCCCTCATGTATAAAAGTGATTTTACCTTTCTCTTGGGGTAGGGGGCACATATACTTGCCAGAGACAGAGACAGAGAAATTATAGCCCCAGAGGGAATGGCCACATTGGTATCCCTTCTCCTCCAGTCTCCTCTCAGTATTTTGGTCATGCATGCACACACACACACACACACACACACACACACACACACACCACATACATGCACTCACCCCACCAGGTATGATTTTCAAGCTGCTGGGTTCAGATCTCAAACTGGGCAGTCAGCCACATGAGATCCAATGCTTTAACCTCCACACCACCTGCTGGCCTTATAATTTCACCTTTTTACAATTCTGAAAAATTGATTTCTGGTCAGCCAAGGTGTGGTAGTTAAGGCAGCTGGATCTCACATGACTGAAAGGACTGCTGGGGTCCCACACCCAGTGGCTGGGAAAGCACAGTAAGTTTGTGTGCATGCATACCCACAATCCCCACCAGAGGGAGAAATGGAAGAGAAGAGATTGCAGCATGGCCATCCCCGTAGGAGGCAGGGGTACTGTCTCTTGTGCCCCCACTACCTCCCTTGCCTCATATCCTCTTCTTTCTCTGGCAAGTGAATGTATCCTCTGTCAACTTTAAAAAAATTAAAAATAAATCTCATTTTAAACTGATTTCCCTGAAAAGGTTACCGTGCATGCATACATATGAATCAACTGCCCAAAGAAAATAAATACGGTAAAGTCTGATATTTTCTTATATATGATGTTTACTTTTTCTTGGTTTGTAAGTAGTACAAAGTCTTAAGTCTTTTTCATTTGTTGTTTGATAAAACTGAATGAGAAAAATCAGTAGGGGAATCAAACTAAATCAAATATAAAGAAAACAGATCCACAAAAGCATAGAAGAAAGATTTCATTCCCTAAGAAAAAAACGTTAGTGTGCAGTGTGGAAGATATTATAACTAATCATTTTATGTAAGAGGTTCTGGTATTAATGGATGCATGGTGGTGGTGATGTTAACAGCTAGTGAGAAAATAAGATAAAAAATGTTACAGTTTGATTAAGTGATCTGAGTGATGAATTTAGATCTCTGAAGACCAAGACAATCTGAAAACTAAGGGGTCCTTATATTAGTTTTAATGATTTGAGGTAAAACTTTATGTACTGGTATACATTAAACTTGATTTTGAAAATGTACAAAGAAAGTTTCTGGTTCACACAGAAAAAAATTTTGAAGACTGTTCATAATACAATCCAAAACTTTTCACCTCCTAAATATTAGGGTTAGTTTGTGCCAGAACAGTCGATTATTAAAGGAAGGAAAAATGGATGCATTTCAAATGTAAAAGATCTGGATTCTCTCCCTATAGTTTTCCTTGTGGAAAAGAAAGAAGGAAAGAAGGAAAGGGAGAAAGAAAACAGAAAAAGAGAGAGAAGAAAGAAAGAAGGAAGGAAGGAAGGAGAGGAGGAACGAAGGAAAGAAACGAAAAATAAATCAGCTTTTTGCCGAGAGACAAAAGTACTGTAAAGCTATAAACTCATAGTATTTAACATGGACAGAAAGCTCTGAGTCATTTTTAAAAATGGAAATCTGTTCTTCTGTATGCTCTATAAGAGCATTTTAAATAAAAATGTTCATTGATAAGAACACAACACAATGATTTAGTAGGCTCTCCATTCAAATTAAGTCCAAACACTACTACTTGAGGGAAGGTACTAAGATTTCGTTAATGCACATTTTATGAATTTAGGCTACAGAATGTTTGGTCATAGACATCAGAGTCAGTGTGGGATGCAGTTCTCTCTCCAATGCTCTCCTCCTTACGCTCCTTACTATGCTATGCATGTTCAGAAGGCAGAGTTCTAGGTTTAGGTTGAGGCATGTATTATTACTTAAAATTGCATACCCATCTTTTAATTTTTAGTTTTGAATATACAATAATTTTTTTGAAGCCTAAATTATAGCATTTAGAAAAGGTAAAAGATGTTTACCTGTGTGTTCCCAATTTGCTTCTTCTATTTAAATTATTTTTCAAAAATCCATCACACCTCACGTACCCCCATCCCTACAGGAGGGATTTGAAATACAGAATCAAATAAAAGTAGGAAAAGAAGATTCTAAGTACAGA
The DNA here is from genome assembly GCF_000334495.1 of Tupaia belangeri chinensis. Lineage (NCBI taxonomy): Eukaryota > Metazoa > Chordata > Mammalia > Scandentia > Tupaiidae > Tupaia > Tupaia belangeri. The sequence goes on from NW_006207036.1 coordinate 939,856, forward strand.
ATCAAATAAAAGTAGGAAAAGAAGATTCTAAGTAGGAGTGGTAAGGAACAGGCACTGTGTTGAGTGGTCTATGGGGGACATAGAAGAGGTATTAAAAAGTTCACAGATACACTAATTGAAGTCTGAGTTTATATGGTGCCCTCCCAAATTTGAAAATCCATGCATAATTTTTTCATAAAAAAAGTTCATGCATTTTCCATAAACTTTTTGAAGGCCTATAGTATTTAATTTACAAGTCACGTTGGTTTCAATAGCAAAATGTTGTAGAGAATTTTGTGGACATACACTCTCCTAATTCTTGATTCCCCACCACTGACCAACAGAAGTAGATACATTCTAATTAAAGCCTTGCACTATAATTTATTTATTTGATCTTCGTTGGGTGATTAGTAAAGACAAGACACTTGCCTTTATTAAATCTACCTGAGAATTATTTAAAAAATTTTTAAATGGCAAGAGTTTGCAATGTACAAATAAAACCCCCAGATTTGGTATCTTGCAGGTACTAAGTACTTGAAAAACACCACCCACATAATACCTAGGAACACACATTTTCTAACTGGCAGAATAGCATTAAAAAAAAAAAACAACATTATTTTGGGAAAAGTTTGTTTTTAGTTTTGGGTCTCATTAAATGAACCTGTTTTACTAACCATTTCTCATATAAAGAATAGACTAGAATGAAATCGCTTCAAAATCTGTATCTAGTAGAATTAGTATAAAATTCACTTTCTATAGAAAATTATGTAACAGGAAGTTATAAGAGCCATTTACTGATCAGCCACTATGGCACAGTGGTAAGGCAGTATTCTGTGATGCTGAGGCCGTATATAGGGTGCTGGGTTCTCCCCATGGTTTCCTTGTATACGCCTTGGCATGCATTCAAGTGCCTGTGAGCATAGCTGGCTGAGGCTGGGGAAGGACAAATGTAAAGACCCTTTGGCAATAGGGTGGTGATATGCCTCTCTCTTTCTCGTGTTCTCTCATGGAAGATATAAATAAATAAGCTTTTTCAAAAGACCATTTATTGGGTCAGCCAATAGAATGGTGGGAAAGGCAGCTAGATCCCACATGGCCAACTGAGCAGTTCAAGTCCTGGACCTAGTGGCTTGAAAAACATAACTGGTGTGTGTGTGTGTGTGTGTGTGTGTGTGTGTGTGTGCGCGCGTGTGTGCGTGTGTAGTTGTGCCCAAAATCTCAAGAGGAGAATGTAAGAGAAGGGACTGTGGTGTGACCATCTTCCCTAGGGGGAGTGGTTGTTTATCACTTCTCTCTCCTCTCTCTCTCTCACTCTGTCTCTCTCTGATAAGAACACGTGTCCTACAGCATAAAAGCCATTTATTTAAAATATTTCATTTTAGTGGGTTAGATTCAAAGATCAAACTTCATGCTAGGTGCAGCCATGAGAGTACTTGGGGGTCCGCCTGTAATCCAGCATGATTGCAGGACTGGAGAGAGGATCACAGAATGAAGATTCTGTTCAGGATGCCTCTTTCTCTCAGGAAGTAAGAAAATAACTTTTAAAAAAGGCAAGACTAAAATATGTCCAGGATTTGTTCTATGGCAAACAGACACTTCCATATCTGTATTTCCATATCGAAAAATTTAGAAAAGATAGCAATGATTAAAAGCAAGATTTATAACCTCAAGCTGAAATGGATGGAATCCTAAAAAACAGTAAATCAGAAGTTAGGTTCCCTAGACTTATATTTATAAAACTGGAATATAAAAATACTTTTTAAAAAAATATTGAAGCATGATGCCTATCTGATGAAGAGTGATCACATATAGCTAACAGCAGGTGTTAATACGTAAGGACTGTGTAAAAAGGAGGCATGATTTCTGAAAAAATCATAGTGAACAAATAATTACTAGATTTCCCTAAAACAATCTTGCTTTACTACAGTAGAAATTTTAGTTATATGGACTTATTTTAAAATTCTAAAATCCTGCTAACATTTTTTGACAAACTATAGTTGTTATTGACAGAAAGCAAAGGAATTGGGAGCAAGTTACTGACACACAGAAGCTCTCGGGTCTCTGGAGGATATCCACAGACATCTAAACAGCAGTAAAAACTACTCCATTTCACTAACTTACTGCTTTTGGTTATTAAGGAGGGAACTGATTCACTGACATGCTTATTTGAATGAAGTAAAATGGATGGTTTGTGAACACTGGTATGACAGGACGTTTTTTGTCTGTAGACTATTATCATTACTAAGTCACAGGTAGAAGTATCTCAATCTACAGGTAAACACCTGCTTCTCTAGACACACTGAGAAAAGGTAAACAGTCAATTAGGGGTGGCCAGATGGACATTTATGAAGAGCGATCAGTTAGAAAATATCTAGCCAGTTCTCAAGCTTTTTTTTTTGGGGGGGGGAGGGTTAGGATGGGATGCTGTGTGTATTCCTGCAGTCCTTTCTGCTCTCCCTGTTAGAAACACTTTTCCCCTTTCACAATGGGATTGTAACTTCTTTCTCTAATTACAAGAGAAAGGGTTACTGGTGGGGTGCAATATGACAAATCCAGAAAAGCATCTTTTCTTCTTTCCTAGTATTTTCTGTAGGATTTAGCTTGAGGTGGACAGTATGGAGCAATGCAGAGCCAGCGGGGGAGGTGAGTCTGGAATGTGTCGAATGTGCATTCCACAGATGTCTGAGAGGGGTGACTGCCCTCTTACTGGCTTTCACTCCTGTTCACTGGTTGGGTGCTTCAGTAGAAAACAGACTACTTTTCAACACGCAATGGGTTTCTAGCTCTTAGTCATTGACGATTGGCTGCTCTTAAGGTTTTGGAATTCAACTTCTAAAGCAGAGCCTCATTTTATCTGTATTTAGTTTAGAGTTTCAATCTTTATGTTTACCCTAGTTTTATTTATTTTTTTATTTTAAAAATATATTACTTCCATGTGGGAGAGCCAGAAAGGCACCCCAAAGTGGGTCTTCATTCTGCCATTCACAACCAATCTCAGCTGGCCCAGATCATGGAGATCATGAATACTCAGTATGTCCAGAGAGGCCAGAGGTTGTGAACTCAGGACTTTTCCCATGTGGGTCCAGCTGTGACACCACTGCACCACTATCCAGTCCAAGTCTATTTTTAAATTAAAGAATGAATTTGGAAGTTGGAAGTATTCCGCTCATGGTTGAAAGGATTCAACCTTGGAGATACACAGATTAATAAAGAGAGTTCCTTTCCCTTAAGAAACTAGAGCTTCCTGGTATGACTATGACTTGTTCTTTATAAAAGCTTTTAGTTGCTCTTAGTTTGACTGTCTTGGTGAATTTTAAGATCTGCAAATAGATTTGTCTTGTTTATTGACATTTACTTATTTTGTATTAATTCAGGAAAATATTTGTAGTTGTCATTATTGGAAGTCATAATTTTCCATGACTATTTTTTTCTGGAGAAGCATTTTAAAAACATGAAAAGTATAATACATTTCTTTATCCAGTTAAGCAAGTTTTGTTATTTTTCAAAGCAGCAGATGAATTTCTGATAAGGCTCAGGCACACAGCTGCTATGGAGAAGTCTTGCAAGTTCCTGACTCACCCTACGCCATCTTCATGCCATATTGCACTCCTACCCCAGTCCCTCCACTTGTCTATTCTTGTAATGTGTTTATGATAATTCTCTCCTGAGAATTATCTTTGGATTCCAAGTTATATAAATGACAATAATAATGATTGCTCTAAGCAAGCCATTTAAAACTATCATGGATTAGGCTTTACATGGACTTCTGTTTGGTATTCAAATTAATGTATAATATGAACAATAATAAAAATTAATTAGTTTAGAAATAGTATTGCAATATTTAAACTTTTGCTAATTTGCATAGAACTTTGCCTACCTTTTTCTGAATTAGGGTGGTTATATACTGAACAATAAGGCATAAAAGAGTATTAAAGGAATATTAAAGTAAAATGGAGCAATTTAATGTGCACAGTCATTTATTCCTTCTCTAGCAATCCCACAGCACAGAATACATTGTTCTGTCAAAGCCCTTATGACATTGTATTATAATTACTGTTTACAGTCAATCTCTCTGACGAGGCAGAGAGCTTCAGGAGAGCTGAACCCATTTATCTTTGGATACTCAGCTCTGACATCATGTCTGACACATGCAAGATGCTCAGCATAAATCTGCTGAAGGAAAAAGCGAGGAGAGAGAATGGGCTTTATTTTCTCACTCCACTATTTACAGTGTGCAGCTTCTTAGCCTGCCTGAGTCTCAACTTCCTCATCTGTAATATGGGTGAGAGAAAGTTTAAAGGGCCTCAAAGACAATCCCTGTGTCTAAGCTTTAAAGAATTGTGGAGAAGGTGAAGGGCTAGAGGTTTCATGGAAGTGCAACTGGACTCACATGGACAGGTCCTGGGTTTGCATTCAGAGACCTCCCTGTACAGACAAGGAGTTTACTTGTGTGCCTGTGATCCGGACACCTGAGACTGGGAGTGGATCACGTTGCGAAGATTCTGCTGGGGATGCCTCTCTCTCTCATCAAAGCAAGGCATGAATAAACTTTTTAAAAAATCTAAAAAAATTATGTAAGGCCTAGTGAACTTTAGTATCCCTGCACTCAGTCAGAGTTAATTAGTTTCTATGTGTGAAACACTGAGCTAAATAATTGGACACGTAATTCCTGACCTAACACAGTGGGGAATCGAGTGGGAAATGATGCCAGGTAAATGGGCCACTTCACCAGATCACTAAGCACATCGTGACAAAGGCTGGGTAAATACAGATGCCAAGGGGCGCAATAGAGTCTTTACCACAGATTCCAGGCACTTGGGGAGAATTCTTAAAGAATGGGAGCTCTAAGGCCCAGATTCTTAGAGAATGTTGCATTTCAGACAACAAACTCAGAAATGGAAAGAACTGGAGGGAGGAACAAGAAACGCTCCAATGTGTGTAAAGAGAGCATCTCAAATTCCTCACATCTTACTCTTATTCCAAAGATCACACAGCAATGCCTTTGTAATCTTCTCTGGTTTATCTATTTCCAAATTGTACAGGAAAAAATGACTAAGCTAATTGAATTTTTTTCATCCATAATTTAGGATACTTTATATTTGGAACTACTTTTCACAAAGTTGCCTGACTTAACCCTATTTATCATTCTTCTGACCTAGCATACGGTCCAACCAATGAAATAGCAAAATTCCATCTTTATGATGCCAAAAAAATCACCTTAATAAGTTCCTGTATTCATAGTATTAATTTTTTTAAATTGAAAGTGTTTTTTCATTTATTTTATACATTTAATCACTATACATCACTTTGCTTGTAAGCTAAATTTGCCCAAAATGCTCACTGAGTAGTCTTACCTCTCATTAATTACTGATACTACATGATTTCCTGAAGATAAAAAGAATGCTTTTTCCAGAAATATTTATATTGACAGAATTAACAGTTTAATGAATATTCATCACATTATATTGCTAATCATTGCATAATGGGCGTCATATTAGTGTTCATATTTTGTAACTCTCATGAAGACATCATAATAGTGTGAAATATACTTTATACTGACAAGTGGAGACGTTGAACCATGTACTGCAGTCAGTCTTAAAATACTGACTTCTTTAAAAGGAGTACTGAGAAGAACATGGCAAGCCAGGAAATTTAGGTTTGATTCTTGGCATAACCATGAACCAGCTCTGTGGCTTCAAGCAGGTCATTTATTTTATTTAACGATTGTTTTCATTATCCTGCTCATTTATACTTTAAACAATATGGAAGCACTGTTTGAAAGAGCTTTCAGTGGAGATTAGTTATAAAATACATATTTAAAATTTATTTAAGTATGAGTAAACCCTAGAAGTCAAAATGAAAAAAGCAAAATGAAACCTCACAATGTTATTTTCATCTTTTATTTCAGGTCATGAATTCTAGTCTAAGAACCAAGTCTTTTAGAGAACTATTTATACAATGAGCACTATATAAATTGTATTTTACTGAATCATTGTTTATTATTCATCTTTAGATATTGGTGTTTGAAATAGACTGTACCAACACCAACAGAGGGAAAAAATTAAATAACTTTAATATATCTAAATATCCAACATATAGGATGAAAATAAAAGATTTGTGATAAGTTAAAATCCTAAGAATTTGATTGCAAAATATGCTTAAAAGATTAATTTTACCGATTCAGGGGGGAAATGACATACAAAATAATCCCCACAGTATTCACATAAAAATAAAATAGTTCACTTTCCTCAGTTAGCCCCATCTAGTATTATACCCACTATCTTCTATGAAAGGAGCATCTAGTAGAAACATCTGTTGCCTTCCTTGTTCTTGAAAGAACAGAATTGCTAATTACCTTGGAGGCTGAACATGATTTCAGTCTATACATTTATTACACAAATCATTATTTTTCTGTCTCCATATTTCCTAATGGTAGAAACAGCCTATTTTAATCAAATTGGTTTCCCTTATGCTCTTTAAGTGCATGAGACACCCATCTGGGTCTGAAGATAATGAAGTCATGAAATGGACATCTAAGTTTTAGGCCACAGTCAGGGCACTCTTTTACAAAAAAATAAGTGGCCATTTAAATGGTGCTGTATCTTGTTTTGCAAATCTATCCTCACATAGCAAATAATCATTTTTGGTGCAAAAGTTAGTCATAAAATTCTCTATTAGTGGCTGGTAATGGACCATAATATTATATGTGTTTAGATGCATTTTGAAAATGAAATGCTGGAAATGATGGCCATATAAGGAATATTAATATTCATATGAGATAATCTAATAGGGACAGATTTCATGTTTCACTGACAACTGCTGGCACAGAATATTTTCCAGCTTCTTGAGGAGAAGGACCCATAATGCTCCATCAGATGGGAAGATTAAGTGGAGTTGCATTAATACTTTGCCTTGTGGCATCCTTGCTGCTTTACTAGAAAAATGGGAGTGATTAATGTTAGTTTTACAATAGATATGATAAAATAAACCAAAAAGCAGATTTGGAATGTTAAATATATTACAGGCAAACAATATTAACCTGTTTCAAAATCACACCTAAAGGCATACAGCAAATTTTCACCCTACATTATTAACACATAACCCTAGAGGGATGAATTTCAAGCAAACACCAAGATAGAGCTGCATTTGTAACTGCCTGTACTTTCAACATAAGGTTATATATATTCCCAATGTGGTTCTGAGAAAGCCAGAGATGCGTGCAGTTTTCCACATGGTCCAGCCTGACAAAGATGCTTTTGCTGAACACAGCATTAACGGAAATCATCTAATGATAAATGAAAATAATTCCTACCCTCTTTTTGTTTTAAAGGAGACTTGTCTTTTATTTGCATAAACAAAAATATGCACATGATCAACTCAGATTTGATGAAACTGTGCCTTTCAATTTTCACAAAATAATGAGTAACAGTAATGATTACAAGTTAATATTTATGAAGCGCTCAGATGAGTCAGGCACTGTTGTTTTATATTTATTACGTCATTCATCCTTTTCAAGAATTTTGAAGGTTGATGCTGTTTTACATATGAAACATTTCAGGCAGAGAAGTTGGAACTTGTTTTAAGGCTATAAATCTAACGAGTGACTCCAACAAAGTTCAGGAGACAAAACTATCTAGTTTGAGAACACTATCACAAGAGAGGAAATAGGAATTCACAGGAAAACTTAGTTTTCTCATCTAATATCTTCTAGAATTAATGACTCCAATAAATCTAATAAGGAACCTAATAACTTTCCTCCTTCTCTCTGGATTCTTACTGAGCAGAAATGAAGTAACAAGAATCAAAGTAGTCTGCACAGCATAGATAGTAATGACACAGACATTTTATGAAATAAAGGTTGAAACAATCAAGTGTTAGACAGAATGGACCACTACATTTGATGTCATGTGCAGAAAGAAGATCCACACACACACACAAAAAAATTAAGTCTCAATTTTCCTTGTGTGCTCCTAGAAGTATGGCTCATTAGAACTCCAAAGTCAGGCTATTGCATTATAGAGCCAGAAGTGTTCCTGATATCATGAAGATTGATTTTATGTGGACTATGCTGCAATGTTCAAGAACTCTCAAGAGATAGATAGCTACAGTAAATGAATCTATAGAATAAGACAACATTTGAATGGAAGGAAATGTAAAATGTCACAAAGAGCATTAACCTAGACTCCAGAAGTCTGACTAGTAGTAGTTTCATGATAGTCACTTATTCTGAAAATAACATCACTATGGGTCAATCCTATGTTCATCACTGTGGGTACTATTTTAAAAATGGAAACACAAAATTTCAAAAAGAGGAAGAACTGGAGGGGAAAGGATTGTGGTGTGACCATCCCTCCCTAGGGGGAGGGAGGGACTGGGTATCTCTCTTTGGTAGGCACACATGCCCTTTAGTAAATTAAATAAATATATATGGGGAAGAGAGGAAGAAGCTTACACTTAAAGAAAAGCAGAGTCTTCAGTGAGGGTCAAAGTGAAATATTACACAACTAAGTAAAATCCACCTTAGATATATAAGACAATTTTAAAAATTCAGTTCTTTAAAAAATCCTCTGGTTTACTTTTAAAAATCCACAGAAGCAATATAATACCTCTATTACTCTCATATGTGTCATTAAACAGCTAGAAAATAATAACAATGCAGGATATCACCAGTACATGTGCATTTATTTATTTGGAAATACTTATTGAACTACAACTACATACTATTTAAAGATCAAATGCTATAATAGAAAGATTATAAAATCATATAATCAAATAACATAGTGTAAGAACTATGTACAGGAAAAGAAAGGCCAAATAAATTTGTCAGTGTCTGGGAAATAAAGAGCTTTTAGCCTCAACCAAAGTCAGGTCTAACAAGCTGTTTCTCTCTTCACTTTAGTGAAAATGGTGAAAAAGAAACAAATGTTTCTGAAAGTCCACAATAAGCAGTGCAAATAGGTTTCTTAATTTTGCATTTAATTGTTATGAAAATATCATTTTGTGATCAGAATGATCCCATCTTATAGAGGAAGAACTTAAATCTCTAGGAGGATTGATTAAATGGCAGGATCTGGGTTCCAGTCCTGAGTTATGGATATGTGACTTTGAAACCAATCTCTCAACTTAATGTGTTTATCCCCTTCTGCATAAAATAAGGGAAATGGGGCCAGGCTCATACAACTAATTAAAGGAAAAGATTCATTATGTGTGGACAAGTGTATATGTACATGGTATGACTTGATGGGTGACATTTGAAAGTTTCCAGGTCTGTAATTCTCTACCGAAGGCCCCAAGAGGAGGGAAGAAGTGGAGGCCAATGAGTGTAGGGAGTGGGCCTGGAGGGAGGACTGAACTCTGGTGGGGGTCTCAGGGAAAGGGAAAGTGTGGGATCTACTGAGTCGGGGTCAGTTGGGATAATCGGGAAGGAAGAGGTTAGGCTGATTGCGCACTGTGGCATGTGTGCACACAACAAGGGAGACAATGTCACAGATCTCTAAGCATACATTGTTCACTTAAGTTTCAGGCAGGTGCCGCACAAGTTGTGTGTATACGATTTATCTTGTTATGGCAACCAGAAAGCTAACAAAGATTTTAAAGTAACTGATAGCAATGGATCATGTGGAAAGCAAGTGATGCTTTATACTTACTGAGAAGTAAAGTGGTTAACCTGAATATTCATTTTCTGAAAAACTTTCCCTCCAGAATTCACACACACACACACACACACACACACACACAGAAGTCCACACTGACTAATGTAAAGACTACTTAGAATATCATGGACCTACCAGATAATGTGACTTTCACACTGATAAATTTTTAATCACTGAAATGTGTGCTAGTGTTATAAACTGGCTTCCATTTATTAAATGTCATTTACTAAAGAACTTAGTTTAATCATTTAAAATAATATAGCCTAATACTTATTTTATATAATCCTAATAGGAGAAAAAGTTTCTCTCCAATTTTCTGTTAATATAATATAAATGATTATATTGATTTTGTGTATTTTAACATGAGATGTCATTGAATCTTACTCTAGTTTATTAGCGTCTATTCCCTCATTTTATGAGAGTGGGGCATATATGGAAAAGGGGGATAAGACACATTATTATGAAACATCCTGTCTAAGGAGTTGCCAAAGAAATGACAAGACAAAGAGTCAAATTTGAATTTCAGGTAAGCAACAATATGATATACTGCACATACTAACAGTGAAAAATAATTAAAAATTGAGTTGGCCCCATGGCATAGTGGTTAAGGAAGCTGGCCCCACATAGCAAATGTGTGGTTCGAATCCTGGCTTAGGCATCTTGAAAAACACATTTGCCTGTGTGTGTGTGCTTGCTCAAAATGGTGGAGAAGGAACTACAGCAAGACCACATCCCACTGGGGGAGGGGGTGCTTGTACCATTTCCATCTCTGCACGTCTCAATCAGGTAAGCAGAAGCTCTCTCTGAAAATTATTTTAAAAATGAAAAATTATTTGTGAACAGCAGATGGTGTAATGGCTACATCACTGGACTCCCATGTAGTTGACCATGGTTTGAGTCCCGGACCTGTTGGCTTAAACTCACGTTGGGCACATGTGCGCGCGTGCCCAAGATCCTGAGAAGAGAACGGAGGAGAAGGGATTATGGCGTGGCTATCCCCCCTGGGGATCTCTCTGTCTCTCTCTGTCTCTCTCTGTCTTTCTGGCAAGTGCATGCACCCTATAGCAAAAACCTCTCCAAAAAAATATTAAATATTATTTGTTGGCTACCTAAAATTCAAATTTAACTTGCTGCCTCATATTTTTATTTGTAGCACCTATACCTAGTGTTCATGTTTTGTAATGAGATGATCTAAGTAAAAGGTTCTATCTTCACTATTTCCAATAATTATCCACCAAATTAGAAAAGACCTGCTCTGAAGGCCACAGCAACCTCATAGCCATGGATAAAATAATCACCAGTTGGAAATGAACAAAGTCACTCTCCTAGCTTCCAAAGTCTCTGACAACACCATAGCTGGAATATATGCTAAGGATCAAAGTAGGTGAAGACGCTCTTTCTTAGAGTGTATTTCAGGCCCTAACCCACACCCCAGCGAAGTGGCATGTTCTCTCTATAGATATGTGGGGCAGGGTCAGAGCAGTAGTATAAATGCATATGTAACTGAACTTTAGGAGTCATGTTGCTTTCTCTCTGGAAGTGATCTTGCCTTGGGAGACCACTCAATATCCAGACACAGTACTCTATCCAGCTCCGGGAACAGAAAGGAAAAGAATCACATTCAAAACCTCACACACTTATGAAACCAGTTCAAAAACCTCCTGTTCCTTATCTAAATGAACATGAGTTACAATAAAATTAGGGAATATGTTTTTATTGGGCTAACATGGTAAACTGAACCAAGTTTTTAATTTTTTAGAGGTTTGTATCTTAAGGCACATATGCTCACCAGAGAAAGGGACAGAGACAAAAACAGTGAGAGGGAACGTGAGAAATTACCCCCAAGGAAGGATGGCCATGCTAAAATCCCTTCTCCTCCATTCTCTTCTTGGGTTCTTGGGCATGCATGTATACACACTGGCATGATTTTCAAGCCACCGTATCTGGGTCTTGAACCATGGTAGACCCGGTAGAAGTCCAGCAATGTAACAGCTACGCCATCTACTGATCCTCTGAACCAAGTTTGTTTAGTTTGAAAAATATTAAAGTTAAATATGAAACATTCACCCATTTTTGATACAAATGTTTAATGTAATCCGTCTTATCAATAAGGCATGGCATACATGCCTAGCTCACACACAAATGACTGATCTTATATAAAAGGGACCCATTTAGAAGAAATTTATAGGGCTGTCCTAGTTTTCTGTGGTATTACCTCACCAAAATAAAGATCGAGCTTAGCAAATTATTAATGTATTAATGAAGATGTAGTCAATAATCTCTGGCTTCAAATATACTAAAATCTAGGTTTCTATAGCTGCTCTTTTTGATTGATTTAATTCAATCATTTATTCATTTACTTAGAAAATATACAATCCTACTTTTGATATGAGGTTAGATCTCAAAAGGGAATTCTTGTGCAGACATGGAAACAGACAGTATGTACAATGTCAGGCAGTAGAGATAAGCCAGATTTTGGACCACAGTGGGGGGAGAGAGAGAGAGAGAGAGAGAGAGAGAGAGAGAGAGAGGTATTTGGAGATTGACTGAGACATTCTCTTCCTGGGGAATGAGCAGTTAAAAGATAATATGCCATTTCTTCCTTGGAAGTCTGCTTTAAAAATTTCTTGTCTGGACCAGCAGTTAGTGTAATAGCTATGTCGCTGGACTCCCATGTAGTCGACCGCGGATCGAGTCCCAGACCCAGTGGCTTAAACTCACGCTGGGTGGGCATGGGTGCGTGCATGCCAAAGATCCTGAGAGGAGAATGGAGGAGAAGGGACTGCAGTGTGGTCATTCCCCCTGGGGGTGATTTCTCACTTTCTATCTCACTGTCTTTCTCTGTCTTTCTGGTGAGTGCACATACTCTATAGCAAAACAAAACAAAACAAAACAAAACAAAACAAAAACTCTCCAAAAAAAAAATTTATTGTAGATATGTTTGAATTGCTTAATTTTATATTTATGAGAATGCTTATGCTATTTCCCCCCTATATTATATATTTTCATTTACTCAAAATTCTAGAAAAGTGCAATGGGAAAGGATTATTACCCCTATTCTACATATGGGAAAATGAAGACACAAGCAATTTATCATTTCATTTTATTTCCATATTCACAGTCGTGACAGGGTTGTCTTGTCCAAATAAGCATGCTACAAAAAGAAAAATAATTAATTTTAGATACATGGAGAGGGGCTATAATTCTAGAAGAAAAAGGTGAGGTTTAATGTCCACCATGCTTTGATAATGAGGAGAATATCCGAAATGTGGCTTATCCAAGACAGCAAATCTGAGTAGCAATGCTATGTTCTTTAGAAGACAAGCGAGAGGGGGGAACCAACAGTTAGCATAATGGCTATGTTGCTGGACTCCCACATAGTCGACGGCAGTTCACGTCCCGGACCCAGTGGCTTAAAACTCACGCTGGGTGCATGTGCATGTGTGCCCAAGATCCCGAGAGGAGAATGGAGGAGAAGGGATTGCGGTGTGACCATCCCCCTGGGAGGTGATTTCTCGCTTTCTGTCTCTATGTCTCTCTCTGTCTGTCTGGCAAGTGGACATGCCCTATAGCGAAAACCTCTCCCAAAAAAATAAAAAACAAGACAAGGGAGAGGTGACAGAGAAGATAACCACTTCTAAAAGTTTCCTGCAGCTGCCTCTGCCTGTATAAATTCTGCAGGAGTCAACACGTGGGAACTTAAATAAAATAAGTAAACCATGCATTGCTCTATTTAATATGTGTAATGATAATAATAATTATTCTATTTCATCCACCTCCTTAGATTACTTGACACCATGCTGGTTAAATGCTATATATATATATATATAATCTCTTAATCCTCATAAAAATCTTGCAATACTAGTATTATAATTTTCACTTTACAGATAAGATCACACCACTCTGATGAAAACATCAGCTTCTGTATTCACAATTGACTTCAACTTGTTATAAATTCACTGACTCTGGGGCGGGGCTGGAGATCAATCCTTACATTATTGGGGAGCAGAGAATAATCAACTGTTGTGCTCTACATTTAACGTGCAGTGTAATCCACCTATTTAGAGGAGGAGAGACTCTTCTAAATCCTCTGCAATGATACCACAAAATAGATGCCGCCTATTAGAATGGGTGCCCACATGGAGGTAAAATCTGAATAACACTGAGGGCTTTTCCAGACTACACCCACCTCCCATCCCACATTCCTCTCCCACGTTGGCAACCAAGTTGAGAATACTGTTCTAAGTGGGATTCTCAACTTTCCAAAAGGTTTTACTTATTCTTAAAAGTTTACTTATTTATTTCTTCCGTATGAGAGAGACCCAGACACTGGCACTCTGAACAGAGCCCTTTAATCCACCCTGCGCCTCAGCCATCCAGGTCACGGGCACAGACACATTCCCAGCAGGCCCAGGGAGGTCCTACGAGGTGAACCCAGGACTGTTTCCATGTGGGTCGAGTTGTGCCTCTGCTGTGCCCCTACACTCTCTAAACGGTTTTAAAATCCAGAGCAAGAAAGGGAACAGTAATCAAAGGGACAACTAATATCATTAGAGGACAAGAAAAAAGAGAAGAATTGTCTCCAAGTACCTAGATTACACAGAGTGTGGGATGCTTCCTAAATCCCAGTCGGTTAGTTCATCTCAAGTAGCCTGTGAGGTGAGGTTTATGGAACTTCAGTGTTTTGAAATAATTAGAAATTTGAAAATAAAAGTAATCATGATGTAAAAAACTAAGAATTACTGCTCAGTGTTTCTCTTAGATAAACATTTCAGGGAACCAGCAGTTAGTGTGATGGCTAAGTTGCTGGATTCCCACGTAGTCGACCACGGTTCGCGTCCCGGACCCGGTGGCTTAAAACTCATGCCAGGCGCGTGTGCGTGCGTGCCCAAGATCCTTTGAGGAGAATGGAGGAGAAGGGATTGCGGCGTGACCATCCCCCCTAGGGGGTGATTTCTCACTTTCTGTCTCTATGTCTCTCTCTGCCTGTCTGGCAAGCGCACGCGCCCTATAGCGAAAAAACCTCTCTAAAAAAAATAAATAAATAAATAAACATTTCACTGCACTGAACTGATAAATTCTCAATTAGGAGCCAATACATTTGCCATTTTCAGATAAGTTTGACAACTTTACACAGTTCTACAGTTTCTTAAAATCAGAAACAGAAAAGAGATCATTGAACTTGTGAGTATGGGTCTCCAAATGGAAACAATGACCCAGAAAAAGTACCTGGAAACACAGAAGGACTGAGCTGTACTTTCATTCCGAATGACGCAGAGCAAACCTTACTTTCAAGCTTTCAGTGCTGTTATCTCCTCCTTTCCAGTTGCGGAACCTGTTTCAGGAGGCATTTATAACAAAGTAGTTGAAACTAAATCCCTGGGGGTTAGACCCAGCTCTTTCAGTCCATAGATTTAACATTTATATTGTTTTAGGGGACTCATATACATATAACTCCCCATGTATGGTTTTCTCACGTTTTAAAAGAACTAATATTATAGTACAAACTATCCTACCAGTGGTGTTTGGGATAGGTAGAACAAACAACATACTAGTTAAGAAGAAAACATAAAAATACATAAAAACACAAATATTTTCTATTTTACTAAAACATGGAGCTGGCCTCATAGCCTACTGGTTAAGGGAGCCACATACTACATGGCCAACTGCTATTCAAATCACAGCCCTGGTGGGTGGAAAAATCAAGCTAACCACATACACATGCATGTCCCAAATCCCAATAGGTCAGAGATATGGTGAAGGGATTAGAGCCTGACCATTCCCCATTGGGTGTGGCCTCCCACTGGCTTGTCTGTCTGTCTGTCTCTGGTAAGCACACACACCCTCTGGCACTTAAGAACAAAACAAAACAATGGCAAAAACACATAAAAGTAGTTTTCTAATTTTTACAATATTTTCATGTGAGACAATTTTTTTCACTGTTTACTACTGGTAATTGTTTATGCTTTAAAGCCTTTTTAAATCACCCAGACATTCATAAGTAAGAATATAAACTTATACTGAACTGAGATGGCTCAGTCTATATTATGGTTTGTGTAATGTGTAATAATTTGCAGCTAAATGATTAAACTTAGTATGACAGTGATTTTAGCCATCCAATACTATTGAATACTTCCAAAGAATGATGCTATTCCCTTTGTTTTTATTAAACGTTGTTCTATAGGGCAGCTAATTAAATAAATTAAACATTCACTATAATTAAATTACATATAAATTGTAGTTTGTGTGATAATTAAGATTGGTATATTTAATTACAAATATAAATTATATGATTTGAAATATATGGGTAAATAGAAGATAGATGACAGAATTATAATATTGGAACAGAAGGCTTTTAATTCTATTAGGGTTTATTACTGCATTAACTTCTAGCCCCTCAAGAAATATTAAATAATGGCCCCAAACGTTCTTTTTTTAACTTGTTCAGAAAATCATAGATGCCTATAAAAATCTAAAAACAAGTGGAACTTTTTCTTATAAAAATTAACACATCCATATACTCTTTTTTTTTTTTTTTTGAGAGATTTTCGCTATAGGGCTTGTGCGCTCGCCAGACAGACAGAGAGAGACAGAGAGACAAAAAGCGAGAAATCACCCCCCAGGGGGGATGGTCATGCCGCAATCCCTTCTCCTCCATTCTCCTCTCGGGATCTTGGGCACACATGCACACACGCCCGGCATGAGTTTTAAGCCACCAGGTCTGGGACGCGAACCGCGGTCGACTACCTGGGAGTCCAGTGACATAGTCATTATGCTAACTGCTGGTTCCCCATCCATATACTCTTAAAACATGAAAAGTATTTCAGAGGGCCCAGAATATCAACCAGTTCACTCTATGGCTCTTTAGGATTAATGATTATAAATTAATAACTTATTTTCACTAATGTGAGAAACAATGTGATTATTTTCTAATGAGGTTTGTGTTGAGTTGAATGCTATAGAAAAGATTTGTAAACCTCCGAAGTTTCTAATGTTCTACTCATTGGCTTCTTTATTCTGAATAACATTTAAAAATTTCATCAAACTATGTTCATACTCAAATAGAAGCAAAAAAAACAAAAAATAAAAACAATGAGGTAAAAACAAACATGCATTTCAAATCATTTTGAGTTCCCTAAACGACTTTTCACTTAGATCTTTTTGTTTATCTTAATTTTTTTAGAGGCTCTTACATTTTCCAGAGGGAAAGACTCACCAGAGAGAGATGAGAGGGAGAGAGAGAGAGAGAGAGAGAGAGAATGAGAAGACACCTCCCATAGTCATGCCATCACAATTCCTTCTCCATTTTTTTCTCCTTTCAGGATTTTGGGCACGTATGCACATATACTCTATGTGCTTTTCAAATCGCCAGGTCCAGAACTTGAACTCCATAGTCGGTCATGAGGATTCAGCCACTTTAACCACTAGGCCACAGGCTGACCTCCATGGGAGTATCTGTAACCATTCGCCGCTTTACAGACTACATGACATTTCAACTGGTGCTCTTCCATGCCCAACACAAGTGAACTAATATACTTACACAGGCAAGTATATTAGCTACTAGCCACATGCAGCTATTCAAGCTGTAAAGAACTAAAATGAACTGAGAGCTAAACTTCAGTCAGACTAGATTGCCACATGTGGCTAGCAGCTATTGTTTTGGACAGTGCAGAAAGAACATTTTCATTACTCCAGAAATTTCTAGAATGCCCAAGTCAGTGTATCTGCTACCTTCAAACTATTTAATGCATGCCTAGACTCAATTACCCTTGTTCCCAAACAGTTTATGCCAAATGGGCTTATATGAAGTTACATAATTAAATTAATTATTATATAAACCAATTGAAATATGAACATAGAAAGAGAGAGAGATATTATGCTGTACCTCTGAGGTGACTGACTATTTTAGAAAGATAATACAATTTAATCACTCTGAAAATACTATAGAATTCAATGTAGGTAAGGCAATTTCAAGAGATTATGAAAATCGCAGAAAATAGAATTCTGTTCTTGGGTTTCTTTGCATTGGGTTCCCATAGAAGGGCATTCATCAAACAAATGAAAATTAGAAATCATAAGTATTACATTATGTGAGTTACAGAAAGAAAATATGAGTAAGATCTATACCAGCAACCCAATCCCAAAAATAGTCCTTAGCTTACATTAAAATACTGGCAAATAAATATATAATAAAGTACTTATTGCTTAAATTATGTATGTATATATTAATATTATTTAAAATATGTGTTGATCAACTACTCATCCTAGTTACATCAAATAGTAAGGTTTCTATTATATATAGCATATTAAAAACATATTCTGTGCTATTACTAGAAACAATGTTTTCTTTTTTCTTTTTGGAGAGGTTTTTGCCATAGGGCATGTGCACTCACCAGAAAGACAGAGAGAAACAGAGAGACAGAAAGCAAGCAATCATCCCCCAGGGAGGATGGCCACCCTGCAATCCCTTCTTCTCTCTTTTCCTCTTGGGATCTTGGGCATGCACGCATACAAACCCAGTGTGAGTTTAAGCCACCAGGTCCAGGACTCGATCTGTGGTAGACTACATGGGAGTCCAGTGACATAGCCATTATGCCAACTGCTGGTCCTAAGAAACAGTGTTTTCAAATTTCATTGTATCATTTCTACTTTCCAAATATAAATTTATTGGATTAAATTATATTGAAAATGTATGGACAGGAACCCGTTCTAATTCCAGATTTATGGATAACTGATGTTTTAATTATAATGTAATATCATATAAGTAACAAAATAGCAATGTTACTTTACTCTTGAATTCTCCTCAGTGACCTAAGTATAAGACTTTGTATGGAGATAAGAGCGCTTAAACTTTGTGTTCACTATTTAACATTTTAATTTTTCTGACTTGAAAATGTTATATAGTCACCCATCCATAGCATTAATTATTTGTAAAATAGGAATTATAAGACTATCATAATTTCATCATTTTGTATATTGAGGTCTCCATGCAAACGGAAATCTGAAACTCTATATTACTACTGGAATTACTACAATTAACAAGGATTGCTGCATTTCATGAAAATAACATTAAAATTACATTGCAATTGCTTGTTGTTGCTCAAACAGAGATTTTCCATCAGTCCACTAAATTCAAGGAAATATTTAGTGAATCATTACCATACCTTTCTATTTTACATGAGAACATCAGAATAGTGGTAGGTAAGAAGTTATCATTTTCATGTACTTCAGAATGATATGAAAGCACTATAGGTACTCCAAATTTATTTAGTTAACTGTAAAAAATGATTCTATTAGGTTTATCAAAAAATTATGTAAATAAAATTTTGCTTTGCCAGTTGGCTTTGTAGCCTGGTGACTGAGGTAGCTGGATCCCATAAGACTGAACTAGCCGCTTGAGAAACACATGGGTGTATATACGTGCATGCCCAAAGTCCCAAAAGGAGGGAGAGATGCAGGAGAAAGGATTGCAGCATGATCATTCTACATGCAGGGTGCCTTCTCCTCTCTTGTCTCTCTGTCTCTCTCTTCTAAGTGCATGTGTGCTACCAACAAAAAAAAAAAAGAACAGAAAAAATAAAAATTGGCTTTGCTATGAGATGCCTTCAAATTAGATCTAGAAAACTGGCTAACTTTGGGGACCAATTCATATTGACTGACCAAAGCATTCTGAAGTATCTTAAAAGTATGTCTTCTTTGATCTACTACACTCCTCATAACTCTCCTTGTCTTAGAGTCTAGCTTATTATACTGCCCGCTATTTAAGTTTAGGCTTCCTGCTATGTCCATCTTATATAATGATATCTTGCATATCTCACAGGGGACACGGACAATTGAATCTGAAATTTGACTTTATAGTTATGGTTACTATTTAACATTAACTCAAGCAGCACAATGCTAACAGAGAGACCAGTTGAACATTTTCTCATTTTTACTTAAGATACACCACCAACAGCTAGACCATATTCCCCTCCCCTAGGGAAATAATCTAGAAGGAGGAGAAATATCAAGATAAAATAAAGGGTAGACAACTTCCTCTCTAAGCTTACGTGAAAAAGAACGCACTTGCACTTGGAAAGAAATAATTGAGGTGATGTGGAATTCATGTGAAATAATCTGAAGTATATATAGTCTATTAGATTTGAGTCCGAAGATAAAACATCGAGTGATCTGTGGCCTTTCAGGAACAAACTCTATTCTCTAATTTTAGTTTATTAAAATTTAATGACTTAAAATTGAGAACTCCCTAAAATCTATTAGTAGCAATAACAATCATAAAATATTTCTTCTTGGATAGAAGACTGATGTGGACAGAAATTTGGACTATGTT
This sequence comes from Tupaia belangeri chinensis, assembly GCF_000334495.1. Classification (NCBI taxonomy): domain Eukaryota; kingdom Metazoa; phylum Chordata; class Mammalia; order Scandentia; family Tupaiidae; genus Tupaia; species Tupaia belangeri. The sequence goes on from NW_006207036.1 coordinate 959,818, forward strand.
CATAACTAGTAGATTGTTTTTGGCAAAATCATTAAGTAATCTGGGCCTCCATTTGATCTTCTAGAAAAATAGGTCAGATGATCTCTAAGTTTCTTACCATTATTAAATCTGAATTTTATTTTTAATTTCAATTAAGCAATATCTACTAAGTGCCTACTGAATAGAAATACACATAAATTACACAGATTATTATCTGACTTAATCATATGCTATATAAATATGCAAAAAAGAAATTAGAAAGACAGGTTAAATAATGACTGAGTTAAATAAGTATGCTATGAGTTCAGAGTGAAAAGAAACAGAATTAGGATTTAAGTAGTATGGGACATGGAAGTGTGGTTTTTGAAATTCACACTTTCCACAGAGCATAAAGTAAGGTTGAAATTAAAGACATACACAAGATGATGCTAATTTTAAAAGATTAAAAACAGCAATCAGACAGAATTCCTAAAAGTTAAAAGCAGTATTTCTAATTTTTCTTTAATTTCAAACTCTAGATATCTGAAGAAGTTTATATAAATATGGAATTTCTCCATTATATTGCAGTGCTTTTATTTCCCTTACAATATTTTTTTTTTTTTTGAGAGATTTTCACTGTAGGGCGCGTGCGCTCGCCAGACAGATAGAGAGAGACATAGAGACAGAAAGCGAGAAATCACCCCCCAGGGGGGATGGTCATGCCGCAATCCCTTCTCCTCCATTCTCCTCTCGGGATCTTGGGCACGCACGCACACGCGCCCGGCGTGAGTTTTAAGCCACCAGGTCCGGGACACGAACCGCGGTCGACTACGTGGGAGTCCAGCGACATAGCCATTACGCTAACTGCTGGTTCCCCCCTTACAATATTTTTGTACATTCACCCAAGAGTTTTTGAACCCATCCAGTAAGCTGAACATTATAATGAGGTGTGAACTTGAAAAGGACATGCATTTCTGTACACCACAGGCTTAGATGTATTATAGATTATAGTGATTAGTTAGTCTCATAAATAACCTTCCAACTATACAGCACAGACCTAGACACAAAGCGATAAATCACCCCCCAGGGGGGATGGTCATGCCGCAATCCCTTCTCCTCCATTCTCCTCTCGGGATCTTGGGCACGCACGCACACGCGCCCGGCGTGAGTTTTAAGCCACCAGGTCCGGGACACGAACCGCGGTCGACTACGTGGGAGTCCAGCGACATAGCCATTACGCTAACTGCTGGTTCCCCCCTTACAATATTTTTGTACATTCACCCAAGAGTTTTTGAACCCATCCAGTAAGCTGAACATTATAATGAGGTGTGAACTTGAAAAGGACATGCATTTCTGTACACCACAGGCTTAGATGTATTATAGATTATAGTGATTAGTTAGTCTCATAAATAACCTTCCAACTATACAGCACAGACCTAATCAAGACCAGCCTATAGATCTCTCAGACACTGTTAGAATACTCCTAATATAATAATATATTGTGTAGTGTCTAGAAATATCTCAAATGACATGAGACTTTACTGTTGAAGCAAAGTTTATTGTAAGGTGTGTAGAGATTCTCACCATTGCCCACAAATGACCTATGGCTCAACTCAGCACAACAGGAATTAATTCAATATCTACACAGAAAAAAAAAAAGAGTATATTACAAGAGCTACAAAAGTAAGTCATAGTCCCTTGGCCATTTATAATTACTACTAATGTAATTCAGAGAAAATCCTGTGGGAATGAAAGTTGCAAGGGCCTTAAGGAGTCAAAACAAAGAGATTCTCTCCTAAGGAATCAGTAAAAGCTTTGTAAAAATGCTTTGTGGATGAACATGATACAATCATGTAAAAAAAAGAAGAAGAAAAGAAAAAATATGATAAAAACAGGCAGAAGTTTTATTTGGATGGTACAAACTAAGACAATCTAGCACTCTTCTAGTATGTCAGGATAGGCACCCAATGATCTTTCAAAGGCATCCTCAAAGGGTCTTTTAGAGGCCTATAGAAGAGCAGCTACCTCATGAGTTATTCCTATTAGCTATGGCAGACAAACTAGGCAGCAGTGTGAGAGAATGCTCAGGGTGACAGATTCCTGTCTCACACCATGTGGGAATCTTGGGGAATCACCTATGCAGATGAGTCAGCCTTTGATTATAGGGAATCAGAGTGACTAAATGATTATTTACAGAAACTGACTCATTTATTCTAATAACATAGTTCATGTGTTGCTGGATTGTTTTCAAGAAGACTCAGTCCAGTTGCCAAGTAATTTATCTGACTCTCTCATAGTTACTTTGGCCAATTTAGTTCAGAATATTAACTAAATTGAGCATAATATTACGAGTTAATATTATGAACTAAATCAGACTTTTCTGATGAGGCTTTGCCCTTGGTTTTATTTCTCTTTCTTCTCTCCTTCCCTTTCCTCCCTTCCTTCCCACTCTAATGCCTTCCTGCTTTATCCCACAAAGCATTTAAGGTAAATCAGCCACTAGGAACATAAAGATATATCCAATTTAGTGCCCTAGAATATCAAAGAAATGTTGGTTAAGTATGATTCAATGAAATTTAATCATTTCCTGAATTCTTCCATTTCCTCCATTAGCTGTAGAAACCATAATGTACAGTAAAACTTTACCATTTAAAATTCTTAAGTGAATTATTTAATTTGGATAGCTGATCCCCCATAGCTGAATGTCAGTTCTCTAAATATACAATAATCTTCCTCAGTTTCTTAAGCATAATTTATTTCTAGATATTGACATTAGCAATGGTTCTAGATCTTGGTTTCTTTTAAAAATAAACAGTCAATTTTTACATTTGTCGTCACTTATTCATAAATAAATGGCAGCAAAATAAATAAAGTTTAATAGCTGCCAAAGCTGGAGCTGCAATATTTACTGCTAATCAAATTTAACTGCATAATTCTCCCATGTAGCATCCTCACACCCTACAGAGAAGTTTAAACATTTCTTCACCAATGATATCTATATACTCTTGCCTTTCAAAATTCTCGCAATTTCTGTATGACTAACATAGTTGATCAAACCTATGTCTTCTTGATGCTTTAGCTATTCTTCTATAATATTCATTCACTTTACATAGTACATTAAAGGGACTATAATTTTATTAATATTGTTGTAAGATTATCCTACACATGCACATATTTGACCTCAGTGATACACTTCACTGCACTGCATGGAAATAGGCATTCACTGGCAATAGTATCATATTTGCCTCATTGGTGTGTACATGACTTGGCACTCAAACCTATGCACCTGGGGTTGAGATACATACATATACTTATATATAAACACATAGGAAAGGAATCTTAGGCTTTGAGACTCAACCACTTACAAAAATCGAACTGTTCGCCACTCCTTTGTGTTAGCCCAACCCTTTGTGTCGAACTGCCAGGACTGGATCCAATGTTGTTTCTGTTTCCTATGAGTCCTGTACTTTCACCTCTTCATGTCTTTATTTATTTGTCTATTTCCTGCCTTTTATTCAAGGCTTCTTTATTAGTCCTTGCCAAGATCTTTTTTTTAAGGAGACTAGCAAACAGTATTTACTTTTGTACACCTATCAAATAATTTGCTTGAAAATATTGGAATTCAGTCTTCAAAGTTTCACAAGTTTTACAAATCGGGGGTTTAGAAGTTCCTCCTTTACTAAGATATTTTGGATGCCTGAGTGTGTTAGAAAGTTAATTACTACACAGCCAGCATCTAGGAATTCATAATATGTATTGGTACCTAAAAATGTTTTCATATGTATGCCAAGTTTCATGTTTAGAATTTTAAATTTAAACTATATTTAATTCTGTGACTGAAGGATAATATATATAAGATAACATCAGTAGATAAATTATACCATTAGCTACCACTGGCTGATAGCAAGCTAGTACATTTCAGAGATTCATTTGCTTTGTATAATAAAGACTATTGTAAGGTGCCTTTTCTTTAAAATAAAATGTGCTCTAATACTCAATTTATACTTCAAATCCATCTTTATGATAAATTTCCGGATATGTTTCTACTTTAGTTGCTCTTGTTCACACAACAAATACATACAGCTGTTCGAGAAGAAAAGGTAGAAGATAAAGGGAATACACAGAACAAAAAAATCTGATTTTTAAAACTCATTACTAACTGAGACTTAAAATATTACCTTCAGTTGCAATTAATGCTAAAAACACACAATCTGGAAGTAAAGCTATTTAAAAGTTCATCAGATATATACATTATCTAAATTAAAGATTCTAAACTATGAAGAATTAATTGGTAAAAAAATTCATTTGCTCTATTCTTTATATTCTAGGGAACAAGTGTTCCTAAGTTATAAATATATAGCCATGATGAATGGACACACACAGTACAGTAAAAAATTAAGTATATTATTAATGCAGAGCAGTCTGGGAACTAAATTTTTGCAATCATAGGACTGATAAACAAATTCCTGATTTTTGACCACTGTTGTAATTCATTCAAATGTTCAATAGGACCTCATCACAGAGTCAAACTAATACTGCATTCATTCATCCAACAAACATTTAATGTCTCTTATGCATAAGGCATTGAAGGGAATACAGTGAAAATAATGCATGGGCTTTGCCCTCAAGGGGCTTACAGTCTAGAATGGAAAAAAATAAGCACATAAATAGCCATAACACAGGTAGAAAGTGATGTGTCATAAGAAAAACTCAGATAATATACTGAGGGAGTTCTTAACATCAACTGACTTTATTTCACTAAAGTGTCTACATAGCCAATAAAAAAAAAAAAAACAATGATCGATTTAAAATTGTCAAATTTTGTGGATCTATAGATAAAAAAGCTTGCATATTAATGCAGTTTAAGTTACTACTCACCGTTTCTTAAAAATGTCAAACATAGAATAAGGAAATATTTTGCTATTACTCATAAGTAAATGCAAATGAAATAATCTAGCATTTAAGGATAAAATGATCATTTAAATGTAGTTAAGGTTCAAATCAATTATCCAAAATACTCATGACACATTACCTTCCTGCACAGAAATTTGCTCAGTCAGAGTAAAGTGATGAAGAATTCCTCGATGGCTCAAGTGTGCTCCAAGGAAAGCTAGAAGGTTGTACAGTTAACTCCCAGGGTGTAACTCTAAACCATACAACCTACTACCTCAACCCGGATGCACACAGCTTCCAATGTTGCTTCAAACTCCTTATCATATCTTCAGTCAGCTCCTTCAAATATGGCGGCCATACACCTAAGGGCTCAGCAAGGATATAATAGGCTAGCATTTTACCAGTTGCCCTATAATGTGTCTCATAAAACTGTCCTAACCTCTTAGGTTCCTAGTTCATGCAAGTTGTTTGCTGACATGTCTTGTACGATTGTTCTACTAGCAATTAATAATATTAAAATTCAACAGTATTCAGCCTCGTATTCCAGGAGAAATAGGCTCAGTTATAACATATAAACCCAGTTATAGCCTTTAATTTTGTTATTGAAGTTGATGAAGTGCCCTGAACCACTATAATATGCAGTGAAGTTTCTGAACAGTATCTATTCAGATCTTGGTTGAAACTCTGATATAAAAAATTCAACTTTCTTAAGCAATTTACTGCACTTGGAATCAAACTTGAATGGCTGTGCTGTAAATGCTTCCAAGTGGTCAACAATTGAATTCTGCCTTGTAAGACAGACGAGTGTTAATATAAACATGAAAGACAGAGGAAAATATAATTACTTCAAGCGCATATAATCAACTAGAGTTTAACAGGAACTTACTGAAATATTACTGAACAGCACCATTTCTAGCATTTGTCAGATTACCACACTGACACAGACCCATAGAAGCGAGCTTGTGCGGTCCACTTCACCACAAGATCGGATCTACGGGTTTATGCCAACAGGCAACATCTCGCATGAGCGCCCTACTAATGTAGAATTTGTTGGAAATATGCGATGCAATGAGAAGACAAAAAGAATAATATTTGTCATTAAGTATAAATGCTTTAAACGAACTCTAAGGATGCATATTCCCAGTTGGAAGGCCTTCATAAATATTCTAAACTAAATATAGGCTTACATACATGAGAATTTATAAAATAGTCTATTGAAATATTTTTGACAGATTGCTTTTGCTTTAATAGTGAATATTTTGAAATTAAACTATTCTAATTAATGATGAGTTTAAAAAGAAAAAAGGGAATCCATACATGCATGTATAAATTATGTAATTGTGAGGCATGAATGTACTATTATGAGTCTATAATTAAAGCCAAATTAACTATTAAGTTAATTGTGTATGCATTAGACTGTGCTTGTTTTAATTCTTATAAAACCTTAGTTAGTGGTTTTAAGGAATTAGTAACATTATAACTTTCTCATAAAACAAGTAAGATCTCGTGACTAGGTAGAAAACACAGGAAGTTATAAGCTCTAAATATATGAATATGTGTCTGTAGATGAAATGATACTATAATTTATAGTACTTGGATGAATTATTATCAGAAAACTAAATCAATGACACATTAATGGCATCATTGCTACTACTCCATGCTAATATTTATACTCCAGAGATAGTGCATGAAAGAGGATACCCTGTCTCTTAAAATGTACTTAGGTTTCCTTTTAAAAAGAGATATACTTAGAACAAAATATATGCCAACATATAATTCTCATCTGGTCAACAGGTTGGGCACAAACAAATTGTTACTAAAAAACATTTTAAAGCACCAGACAACAAGCAAACACACAAATGAATTAAACATAAAACCAACCACAAATACTTTTCAAAAGATTCTAAGCTCAACTGCAACAAAATTATAAGCTGTACAATCATTGATCATTTCACTCATATTGGCAAACACTTAGCATTTCTTAGTAAATCTTCATTGTAAAAAATAATACTACCATATACTTACTACTTAGTAATTTGGCATTTTTTGAAATAAATTAAATAAAATGTGCTTTTTTATAGACTGTATATAGGCAATTTGGTCTACAGAATATTTTAGTATTTTGTCAAATTATTCCCATAATATCATAAATGATCAACAACCATGCACTCAGTTGTAATAAAAATATTTCCATATATACTTATAAATTTAAATGTGACATAAAAAGCACTATTTATTTTAGATTTAATCATAATTGTAAGAATGATTGTTTCGGTTTCATTGTCTTCTTAAACCATGCTTAAATGATAAGAAAGCATGGCTTTATACCCCTCCCCCAGAATTCACTTCCTTTTGTATGGTACAGCAAATAAAAATATATAATTTTAATTTTCCTAAATGGTTTTTTATTCGACTGCTTTGTACCTACATTATATGTATGTATGGATATACAAGATATATAGTCAAAGGGACACAAAATATATTGACCACAGACTTCACAAAAATTTTCACAAAGTAGCTATTATAAATTCTGAAATAAAAACCATCAATGAAAATTCCAGCACTCAATTCATAAAGGATTGAAAATGAATCCTTACAGTCAAGCACAGTCAATAGAATATTTCCTTAAAAATATTAGCTATTGCTCTTTTGCTTTATATTTTTACCTGAGATGATTTTCTCCTATGATCACTTTCTTCACTTCTCATATCCACTTTTTTTTTTCCCTAAAACAATCACAAAAGGAGAAATATCAGACAACCGCTGTCTAGGAGGAGCATCTGAGTGGGTGGTGGGAGTGAAGGTAGACGATCGAGAAGAAAACACTATCAAAATGGGCAAAACCTTTTAAAGTATTTTTTAAAAAAAGGCTTGGAAGATTCATAGAGCCCCACCCAAGGCTACTCATATGACATAGAATGTGGTTTCATAGTTTGTATTTATGCATTCATTTTGGTTGGTGTTGTTTTCACAGTAACAGTTTTGAAAGTGAAAGGAGGATGGCTGTTAAAGAAGCGACTAGGTTTTGCACAATGAAGTAGTGAAAGCTGAAAGGAGATGTGGATTTGGCATGGGGCTTAATAAGATAATTAAGAGTCTAGAGATTAATAGCTCCCAAAAATAACATTTAAAATAATGTTTTTTAACTAAAGGATCTTGAAACACGAAAACAGTTTTATCACTATTAATTAAGTCTCTGAAAGTTGATGTTCCATTAGCTGGGCAGCACAGAGGACAAGGAGCTATTTTGTGAATAACGAATGAACAATAACTAATAAACCTGGTACAACATTGTATTTGGATGTTATCAGTATATAAGGTTTTTGCAATTTCCCATAATTCTTTGTAGAATTAAAAAAAAGAAGGCAGGAGTTATCAGTTTCTGTCATATTTCTCACTTTACATATTTTAATATAATAACATATTTTAAAATTATAAGTTTACCTAAAGTTTTTTTTTATTTGTGGAAAATAGTATAGTATCAATTCTTAATATATATCTTATTGCCTTCATTGATAAATGCTGTAATTTTCAAAAGCACCTTTTCTTTTTTAACAAATTTTACACATTCAGAAACATTTTTTTTCAAAATGTAAATACATAGGATGTGTCCACTAATCTTTTCATGTTGAACTGGGCAAAACTTGGTTTCATTATAAAACGCTTAGTTTGCTTTGCAAATTATTTCTACAAGCAAGCAAAATAAGTAGAATGCAATGGATTTATCTGAAGTCAATTCGTTTCTTCAAACTTAAAACAAGTTTGTATGTACTTTTTCCACTAAAATACTTAGGGATATTTCCAACACTGTTTGCAACGCTCTAATACAAACACTTTTTTTTTTTTTAAAAAAAGTATTTTTTTAAAAGAGAGTATTATTATGGAAGAAGCTTCTTTTCTACTTAGCAACTGAGAACATGATCTTTATATACCTAATTCTGTTCTACTGAAATCCTTGTAAATAATTTAAATATAACCTCCCCAAATAAATTTTAATCTATCAGTAGTTCAATGCATATTCTAACATGACCCTTCTTTACAAGTTCAAAAGTTTCTTCTTCCATATTTCAAATTATGAATTACATGAAAGATCTACTTTCATTATCAACTGGATCTAAACACTTTTCTTAGATAACAAAAATAATACGAGACAGAGAAAACACCAATAATACAGTCATGTCTTTCCAAAACTTCAGAGTATAACAAAAACAAAAGCGTACCATATCTTCCATAAATATTTTTCTATTTTTAATTAAGTTTCTGTTCTACTCAGGATTAGAGCGAGAGAGCAAAAGGAAAAAGTTAGTAAGAGTAAAGTGGGTGATGAGTTAAATAAGAGTAAAACTGAAAGTTCGAGGATCCCTCTTATATAACAGTAGGCTTAAAACGAAACAACAGAAAGCTATACCTGATATGAGAGGTGCGATTTCACCAAGTGCAATATATTGCTAATTATGCCATGTTTTTTGAAATAATAAAAATAAAGAAGGCTCATTTGGTTATGTTGCCTTAAAAAGCTGCTTTACAAAGCCCGATGTCTCTGGAGTTATACCAGCCCACGTTGGCTTTTTTTTTTTTTTTTTTTTTTTTGGTTTGTTTTGGTTTGGATTTTTGTTTGTTTTTGGTTTTGTTTTTGAGCAGGAGCGTCTCATTTTTTTTCAGCACTCTTGCATGTAGTAGAACAAACTCAATTTTTTTCTTCATGGCTCTTGTTATTTCTTAGAAAAGAAGGACCAGGGTGCTTGTCTTCTTTTTCTTCCTTTTCGGTATTCCAGGCACAAAGCACTGCGCAGGAGCTGCACCAATCCTTGCCGTCCCTGGCAGCAGAATGGTAGAAGGTGGGAGAGACCAGGAATCCTTCCAGGCTGCGCTGACTTTAGAAATGAGGATTGCACACGTTTGTCTCCTAAACCAAAGGGGTGAAAAGGCAGGGTGCCAGTTTGCTACACTGCTGTAATGATCTCATGCTCACTGCTGCTGTCGTTCTGTTTGCCCAGTTCAAATGCCTGTTCATTATAAACCAAAAAAAAAAAAAAAAAAAATCCACACACACATTCAGACACACACCCAAGTACTTGGATTCTTCAGCAAGCAGAAAGAGTATGAACATTACAAAGAAAAAAAATCAGCAGTCAGAAAAGGCAATAAAATCAAAAGCACATACAATTTTAGGATTCACTTGTTATGCCTCAATATTCTGTTATTATTTTCCTTTTTCTTTTTTTTTTTTTTCCCTATTTAGAGATAAGCAGCAGAATTTATCAGGCGTGAAAGGGACAGCCTCCTGGTGGCCTGCCAAAAACCCAGAATAAAGGCGAAGTTGTGCTTCAAAGCTCAGTCGCTTGCTGAGTCTGGCTAAAGTCAAGTATTAAGATCCACCATTTTCTGAGCCATGCTAGAAAAGAAGAAAAAAGTCAGGACGGTTGCTGCGTTCCAAGTCTCCGTTGGCACCATCACAAAATCTCAGTCGTAAGGTCACATGATTCTCGGCCAAATGTAGAGTGCATTCCCATCAACCATTCTGCTGATACTGCGAAGGCAGCTATTGTCTCGTTTAGACCCAAAGTTCAGCCCACTCTTCATTGAATTAGCTGAAAAACGCATCACCTTTGGGGGCTGGGAGTCATGGAAACGTCTACCTGGCAAGCTGCCCACTTTTTCTGCCCATCAACCAGAGATGGAATTGTGCTGCCTAATGCAATGATGACTTGGAATGTGAAGAGTCGTCCAAAGTGAATCTGATGCTTGCAACGCCTGTTTCATTTGCACAGAAAACTCTGGCTTCTTGTAGCTAAGGGTGGAGGGGGGAGATCTTTCCTACCAAATGTAACAAATAAAGGTCTGAACATGCCTACTCTGCAACTTTATTTCTCAACACACCCAAATAGTTCTCAAATGAAAATACTGAATGCCGGGCAAGTTTTCTGAGTTAAAGGCATCTCTTCTCTTCGTAGCCCTCCTTTTCCTTACAAGTGAATACAACAAAACCAGAACATTTGTTTCAGATTCTCACTTTAAGATTTAAAAATCTCTGAGTTTCTTCTTGTTTTTCATTACTTTCTGATTATATCTGGCACTGACTTTGTACTCCATGGCCATAACATCCACTAGCAACAGTGGGGATGCATTATTGCTGCAATCTGCAACAAAGTGGTCCCCTGAGAAAGCTAGTTGTCTCTTTAACCACACAAAAACCTACAACTGGGTCCTGTGGCAATCCTCATCAGTACCTAGCACAGCTGCTGTGCAAGTTTGCTAAGATTGACACATGCAAGAAGTGTTCTTTCTGTTCTTTCACTGGCTACAGTTTGCCTGTGTGGCATGAAAGATGCCTTTGAAAGATGCAGGGTGTATATCAACAGCTCTTAGGCAATAAAATGAAATGGTTCCCCCTCCCCAGTGAATTTCCATTCCAGCAGGCAAAGAAAGTTCCTATATACAAACATTTCCATACTTTTTAACAAAAGTATAATGGATTAAATCTTTTACAATTTCCTTAAACAGAATCTAAAGCCAAGCAGGAAAGCAAGCATAATTAAGTTTTAACTCTGAAATATGGAGAAGTACAGTAATACGAACTAGGTTTTCCTATTTTGTTTTAAAAATGTTGCAGCAATTGGAGAATCCTTATCTAACATGTAATTATGGTTCTAAGAAATTTAATAATCAGTAGTTTATCAAAATGATGGATTAATATCACCCCTCCCCCCCACATACATGAATATATTGCACAATACATGAAAAGATCTAAAAAGATGACCAAAATTTGACTTGCCTTTTTTTTTTTTTTTGGAGAGTTTTCTTTTGCTATAGGGTGCGTGCACTTGCCAGACAGACAGAGAGAGAGACAGAGAGACAGAAAGTGAGACAGAAAGTGAGAAATCACCCCCCAGGGGGATGGCCACGCTGCAATCCCTTCTCCATTCTCCTCTCAGAATCTTGGGCACGCATGCACACACACCTGGCGTGAGTTTTAAGCCACTGGGTCCGGGAGTCCAGCGACATAGCCATTACGCTAACTGCTGGTCCCTGCATTGCCTACTTTTAAAAAAATCATTAAAAAATGGTTTAGGAATATAGGAAACATATGCTAAAATAACTTATGGTCTTTTTTGTGCTGTATCTTTTTAGTTATTGTCATTAGGAGTAATTGCAGAGAATGCATATATATATACATATACAAACATACCTGGAACCATTATGATGTTGTCCCCATTTATAATTAAAAATATACACAATTCTAAACCATAAAGAAAAATGTTACACAGCTGCTGAAATTAATTTTTTTCTCGATAGCAAAATTCAAATCTTAAGTACATGCATAAGAGAGTTTAGCTGAAAATCAAGCACAACAGACATATGTTCCTCAAACATGTACACAGCAAGAAGAAAGTGGATAACCTACTCACAGGAATGAAAGCCTAAACTTCTAGTTATCGCTCACTTACTCAGCTGGTGTTTATGAAATACTGGCATACAGCCAGCCTCATGTTAGGCACAGAGGAACAGCAATGAAGCAGATGGGCATGACATCCATGTGAGCTCCAATAAAGACTTTCAAGTCAAAAGCTCACTACTAAACCATCCTGTACATCCTAAGAGCATTTATTGGACACCAACTCATCAAGAGACAAACTGGTAGAAGTTGGAAAGTGGAAGTGAAATAAATATTTTAAAATAAATTACAGCTGGAGAGGAGTTCTCTGTCTGAAGTTTTCCCTTTTTAATACAAAATGGATTGTTTTATCTTGATTCCACTTAGGCTCTTCCTTAGAGAACCTACTGTGAAAATTTCATGCTGCCTTCTCCATTTAAAAAAAATGAAGTTAAGGGAACCAGCAGTTAGCGTAATGGCTATGTCGCTGGACTCCCACGTAGTCGACCGCAGTTCGCGTCCCGGACCCGGTGGCTTAAAACTCACGCTGGGCGTGTGTGCGTGCGTGCCCAAGATCCCGAGAGGAGAATGGAGGAGAAGGGATTGTGGCGTGACCATCCCCCCAGGGGGTTATTTCTCGCTTTCTGTCTCTATGTCTCTCTCTGTCTGTTTGGCGAGCGCATGCGCCCTATAGCAAAAACCTCTCCAAAAAAAAAAAAAAGTTAAAAAAAAAAACAAAACAGGAGATTTTGGATTCCAAGAAGGGGAATAGATATAGTCCTTTCTAACTATCCTGAAAATATCTGTACCTTATATATGAAAAAAACGTAAGGAGCCTCTAATGATGGGCAGAAGATGAAAAGCCAGTTAGTGATTTTAAAACCCAAGGAATGACATAGCAGAAAGTTCCTTAGATTTCACTTTTTGCCTTATATATCCAAAACTTGGAGCTGAAGAAGCCTTTAATCCCAAAATGCCAACTGGTGCAGTCCCAAAAAGGGCCTATTCTTTAAGGAAAAGAGTAGCCTAGAAATACAATACAATTTTGCTCCAATTAAATAACTCAGAAAGAACCATGATCCTTTTCCTCCCATGCATGCAAGGACCAAATGGGAGACTAGATGCTGCCAATTGTCAGGCTAAACATGGTGTCCTGACACTCT
>NW_006207036.1:973237-1008176 GCF_000334495.1 Tupaia belangeri chinensis
TTCTTCCCACCTTCCAGAGTAGTCTAAGTCCAAGTGGAGGGTTAGGAGTTTCCATGCTTTTTAAGGCCAGTAAAGCTTCTCCTCATACCTTACATACAGTGTTAGTGGATACTACATGGGGAACCTGGACAAAAGCACCATGGCGATCCTTCTTAGCCAGTGGGAACCAGGGGAGGTTTGCTCCAGAACAGGAGTTTCATCTATTCATACCTGGCAATGCAAGGCGACACCTTCTGCAGTGTGGTGTAAGGAGTAGCTAGCTAACGTCACTGGTTGCGAAAAGGAGAAGGACAATTTTAAAGTGAATTACAAAAAGATATTCAGTTCATGTGAACACTAAGACGACATAGTTTTTACAGTGATCTGACAGAGATTTTAAAACAGCCATCAAGAACATGCTCCAAAAGGCAATTGTGATCACGCTTGAAATAAATTTTTAAAAATATAACTTAGAAAACATAGAAGATACAAAGAATAATAAGAGAGATTTTCTAGCTGAAAAAAATACTAACTATCATAAAATTTTAAAACTCAATGAATGCTCAAAATAGCAGAGTGGAAGAGGCTGGGGAAAGAATGGTGAATGCTCTCAATAGCAGAGTGGAAGAGGCTGGGGAAAGAATCAGTGAACTAAAAGAATGATGTAAATTACCTAATTTGATAATAGAGATGAAATATTCTTTAAAAAATATACTTAGGTAGCTATGAAACTGTAATACAAGATAAAATATTTGTGTCATAAGACCCCCATAAGAAAGACGATGGTGGGCAAATTACAAAATGTGTCCAAAGGAATAACGACTGTTTGACCCAGCCTCTGTTGGCACAGTTAGTAGCATATAGTATTGCAGTGCAGGTAACCACACGGTTGACTGTAGGTTTGGATCTACAACCTGGTTTACCTGAAACATGCCAGGTGTGCAGAGTATGCCCAAGATCCTGACAAGCATGAGGACTGTAAGAAGGGAAATACAGTGATCAGAACCTGGAGGGGGAGTGCATTTCTCTCTCTCTCTCTCTCTCTCTCTCTCCTCTCTCTCTCTCTATTTGCATGCACTCTGTATTATGAATTTAAAAATAAAAGAAAAAATAAAGAAAACAAACAGAAAGAAAAGAAATGACTGGAAACTTCCTAAATATAGGAAAAGACAGTAATCCAAGAAGCAATGCAAACCAGAAACCCAAATGCAAAGATATCCATTTCAAACATATTACAGTTGAACTCACAAAAACAAAAAACAAAAGAAAAAATATCAAAGAAAGCATCATAGGAATAATCTTACCTGAAGGGAAAAAATAATTGGAAAAGTAAGTTTCTCATCAGAAACTATAGAAGTCAGAAGCAAGGAGCACAACATTTTTAGTTGCTGAAAGATAAAAACTGTCAATCCAGAAACTTGTATCCATGAAAAATATTCTTTACAAATAAAGAACAAATTAAGATATTTTCTGATGAAGAAAACTAAGATACTTTGTGACCAACAAACCAACCATAAAAAAAAATAGCTAAGGAAGTTGTCTAAACAAAAGGAAATGATAAAAGAAGGAATCATGAAACTTTAGACAAGAGGAAGAAATTCAGTAAACACAAGTATGGAAAAACTTAATAGACTTTCCTTCTCCAAAGTTTTATAAATTATGTATGATGTGGAAACAAAAATATAGCACTGTGTAAAATGGTCCTAAATGTATGTAAGGAAATAAATATTTAAGACAATTATATTATAAATTGATAAGAGTGAAGGTACAAAAAGGAAGGTAAAGTTTCTATACCTTCCTTGTAATATGAAAATACCATTAGACTGTGATAAATTAATATGAATACTATGCAATACATAAAGCAATCACTCCTAAAAACTACATAAAGAAATACACTAAAAATACTAGATATATTAAATTCTAAAGATTAAAAATTTATTCAAATAAACCACAAAAAGGCAAGAGAAAAAAAATCAAAGAAATTTAAAACAGGCAAAAAAAACACAGAAAACAAAATATAAAATAACAGGCTTAAGCCATAAAAAGTAAATAATTGAAAAATATAAATTGTGTGAATACACCAAATAAATGTTAGAGACTGCATAATGGGTTAAAAAATGTCAACCAAATACTGCATACAATGAACTTAATTAAAATATAACTATATATACAGGTTGAAAGTAAAAAGATGGAAATATTTTTGCAATAAGTAATCAAAAGAAAAATGTACTTCTATTAGCATCAAATAAAATAGACTTCAAAAAAAAAAATTACCGAAGAGGTAGATGTCATTTAATGATAAAAGGAACAATTTAACAAGAAGATATTGCAACAATGAATGTGTATGCCCCAAACAACACAGCATAAAAATATACAGAGTAACCGCTAGTAAAACAAACAAAAAAAACACACAATCTACAAATACAGTTGTTCATTTCATTACATCTCTCTCAATAATTGACTAAATGATGGGAAATCAGCAAAGACATAAAACAAATCTTCCACCAACAGGATCTAATTGACAGTTACAGAATATACCATCCAAAAATGCCAGAGTAAGTCATGAATCAAAGAGCAAGGCTCAAGTGGAAAAAGTTATATTGGAGTGAACGAAAATGTCCAAAATTTGTCAGACACAGCTACAGCAGTACTCAGAGGGAAATTAATAGTATTACATATACACACTAGAAAAGAGGAAAAGTCCAGACTTATCATCAAAGTTCCAATCTCAAGAACCAAGAATAAGAAAACCTAACACAGAGAAGGAAAAAATACCAACACAAATAAGTAAAACTGAAATCATTAAACGAAAGGAGAAAATAAATAAATTGGTTCTTTGTAAAGACTGATAAAGTTGATAAACCTCCAACAAATAAAGACACAAATTAGCAATATCAGAAATGTAACAAAGGATGTTAATTATAGACCCCATAGCCATCAAAACAGAATAAAGAAAAACTAAAAATCACACTACATGCATAAATTGTATAGCTCATATGAAATGGACCAATTCAACAGGAACACAAATAAACACAACTCACTTAACATGATTTAGATAATTTGAATATCCCTATACTAATTAAGGTACATTAAATACATAATTAACAACTCTTTTGAAAAAGAATCTCCAGTCCCATATGATTTCACCAAATAATTTTAACAAATTCTGAAAGAAGATTTAACACCAATTCTACACAATGTTTTTTGAGAAGATAAAAGATAAGGGAACAATTCCTAATTAATAATATGAAGTTAATATTACCTGAAACCAAAATCAGAAAAGATAATACAAAAGAGAAAATAAACAAATATCCCTCATGAATACAGACACAAAATACAAAATACAGACACAAAACACAAATCAGCAATATGTAAGAAGAATTATACTTAGAACAGGTAAAGTTTATTTCAGGGATATAAGGCCAGTTCAAAATTCAAAAATCAAGCAATTATTTATTTAACACACTAAAAAAAAAATCACATGATAATATAAGACAATACCAAAAAATTGGCAAAATTTAGCATCCATTCATGAATAAAATCTCTCAGTCAACTGGGAACTGAAGGGGGACTTTCTCAATCTGATAAACATACACAAAATTACCCATTAATGTTATATTAATGGTGAAAAACTAAATGTTTTCTCCTTAACGTGGGCAACAAGGCAAAGATGTGATTCCACTCTCATCATTCTGTAAGTTATAGCTAATGCAATAAAGAGGAGAGAAAGGAAGGGAGGGACAGCAGGAGGGTAAAATAAAAAATAGTACTATTTAGAATCACTCAAATGAATGAGTTAAATGTAAATGTAAAAAAAAAAAAGAACAAGTACAAGACTTGTATAATGAAAACTACAAAATGATGAGAAATCTAGGAGATCTGGCAGCTATCATGGTCATGAACTGCAAGTCGCAACATAGTAAAGATGCCAGTTCTCCCCAAATTAATAAACAGATTTAATACAATTTCTACTCAAATTCCAGCAAGATTTTGTAAATACAGATAAAATTATTCTAAACTTTTTATTAAATGCAAAGGATCTAGACTAGCTGAAAGAATTTTGAAAAAAATATATGGTAGGAGAAACTTGTCTATTTCATTTCAAAACTGTTTATATAATTGTACACTACTATAACATATTAGGTATAATATTATATACAATAGTAATAATAAATATAATAATAGGTTATTTAATTCTAATTGAGTTTGAATCATACTGGCAGAGGAACAGAAAAAATAGACCAATGGAACAGAACAGAGAATCTAGAAAGAGACTTATACATACAAGGATAGGCCGAATTGATTGCTAATTTTCTGACAAAAATTTAAAAGTAACGTGATAGAGAAAGAATAGCTTTTCAACAAATGGTAGCAGAGCAATTGGAAATCCATAGGCAAAAAGAGAGAACTTTGACCTATATCTCACACTTTATACACAAATAGACCAAAAATGCATTGTAGACTTAAATACAAAACACAAAACTAAAAACAAAAAAACAAACAAACAAACAAAATTAAAAATAATAGGAAAAAATGGAAGGATATGAGACTAGGGCAAAATGCTCATATAATTGAGACTAAAAAATAGCAATCCATTTAAAAAATAATAAATTGATGCAGGAAAATTAAATACCCTTTGGGGCCAGGTAGAGGCACAGCAGTAGTGCGCCCTCATGGGAAGGGTTCTGGGCTCATGTCCTAGGACCTCACTAAACAAGCTAAGCACACGAATGTGTCCCTGTGATCTAGGTCAGTTGGAAATAGGACAGGATCACTTCCTGGAAACCCTGTTGAGGATTCCGGTTTTTCACTATCTCTTTCTTTCTGTTCTCTCTCTCTTTCTCTCTCTCTCTCAGTGGAAATAAATAAGCCTGGAAAAGATGTAAACATTATTGCTCCATAAATGATCCTGAAGGAAGCCAAAATATCTTACCCCACAAAAATGTTTCTTTGACGTAAGTATTTTTGAACAAAGGACAATTAAGACGCTGTATTTTTGGATTATTAGGTTTTTTTTGTTTGTTTGTTTGTTTTTTGTAGGGGAACTGCTTGAGTGTCCTATATATCCTGGTTATCAATCCCTTATTTGAAGCATAGCTTGCAAATATTTTTTCCCATTCTATGGGGTTATCTGCACTCTATGCCCCAAAGTGAAAGATTTTGAAGACATAATAGTAGAGAGGGCAAGTGTAAATACCAGTTTTTATAGGAAGATGCTGGATAGTGAGGAATAGGTGGGAAAGACTAAGGGAAAAAAACATTTAATAGACACAAGAATGTAAGAGTCTTTGTTGAAAACAATGTATATAGTTGCGGGTGATTTCTCACTTTCTGTCTGTCTGGCGAGCGCACATGCTCTATAGCAAAAAAAAATTTAAAAAAAAGAACATGATATATATAGTAGTATCATTGATTTATCACATACTAAATGCTTGCTTTGAAAAATCATATTGTATGTCATAAATATGTACAACAATTAAAGGTGAATACAAATTATTTTTAAAAAAACCCTTAATTTGTCAATTTTAAAAGAATAAAGATGCTTCATTTAGAGAAAGAGTTCCCTTATGCCCCCTTTTCTGTCCCAAAACAAGATAATTTTTTTTCTTTACAGGATACACTCTTATCTGCTAAGAGGTGGCACCAGAGGAATATGCAAACAAATATTACTACATTAGTTTTTTGCTACAAAATTTCAAAGGTTGAGGTGAAGTTATGTTTTTTCTTAATAATTCCATTACCCCATTAGTTTTTTGCTACAAAGTTTCAAAGGTTGAGGAGAAGTTATGTTTTTTCTTAATAATTCCATTAAGAGATTAAAATATAAGCTACAGATTGGAAGAAAATATTTTTAAACTGCGTATCTTACAAAAGAACAGCATCTAAGAAATATATAGACTTCTCACAACCCAACAGAGAAAAATTAAACAATCTAAGTGGGAAATAAACAAAAGTTGTGAAGAGATTTTTCTTCTGAAAGAATACACAAATGGCAAATAAACACACTGAAAAATGTTGAATGTCATTAGGCAGTATGGAAATGCAAATTAAGGCCACAAGCAGATACCACTACATTTTTATTAGAAGTGGAATCAATTTAAAAAAAAAATGGTAGCAACACTAAATATTAGTGGAGTATTGGATCAATTGTATATTGCTTATGGGAATTTCTTCTCTCTTTTTTTAAGTTTATTTTCTTAATTCTTCCATGAAAGAGAAAGACAGAAAGAGACAGACAAAGATACAGGCACTTCCAACAGGGTTCTCGTGCCATGACCATTCCCCAGCTTCAACTAGCCCAGATAGTAGGCACATGCATTTCCAGTGTGTACAGGGATGTCTTGGGAACAAGCCAAAGACCTGCCCACTGGGTTCAGCTGCACTACTACTATGCTACCCTCTAGCCCCTCTCTGTTTTTTTGTTTGTTTGTTTGTTTGTTTTTTCCTTAAAACTGCATGAGTCTACAATTATTTTTCTATAATGGGTTTTTATTTCTCTGTTGTAATTAAAAGAAAGAAACAACTTTTTTACTGGTTATTTGAACATACCTTGTGTCACTAAAACATCTCTAATAGAAAAATCTGAAGTTATGAAGTGCCTATTTGTTTAACTGAACTTGAAATCCCATGAAAGAGCCCTGTGGTCAGATTCTAGGTCAACTTGAAAACACTGGGTGTCCTGTTAATATCCAGGACCCTGGAAAGATGGAAGACTGTGGGGAGATTGCAAAATGGCAAGATCTTTTTGAAGGTACTTATCTCTTTCTCTCACAAAATAAAAAATAATTAAACAAAGTATAGATTGGAGCAAGGAGAGTAGGAAATAGCCCATATATTTTAGAAATCATAATATTCCATTGAGGTCAGGTAGATAAGAGAGTAGAGTTCTAATGGAATTCTTATTTTATAAAAAGTATAGTTTTTTCACAAAATTATTCTTAGAGACATTATAAAAGATTATTTTAAAATCAGATAAAATACATTCTAAAGTCCTCAGGCGATACTATCTAGAATTTCTTTAGAAAATTATATAGACTAGACAGAAAGATTTTCTTTTTGATGAACTGACTTCAAATAATTTAATGTGGAAAATTAAATTGCTTACAATTTTTCCCTTATGATCAATTAAAAAACAAGACTCATTAAGAACTCATGACTATCAGGGTCAGCAGATGTCAGAATGGTTAAGGCACTGGACGCCCAAATGGCCATCTGCAATTTGAATCCTGGACCTCACAGCTTGCTTTATCACTTTCTCTCTCGCTCTCTCTTTGTCTCTCTCTAGTCAAATTAAATAATAATAATAAATAAAATTAAAATAAATAATTCTTTAAAAATTATCTAATAAAAATGAACCCATGACTATCATCTTTGTATGAGATTTGAAGTGATGAAAACATTTGAATTGGAATAAAACGTTTTTAATAACATGATTTTCTTTTTCTTTTTTGAGAGATTTATGCTATAGGACATGTGTTCTTGCCAGAGAGAGAGAAAGCGAAAAATCATCTCCCAGGGAGGATGGTCATGCTGCTATTCCTTCTCCTCCATTCTCCTCTTGGAATTTTGGGCGTGCATACACATATGCCAGGCATGAATTTCAAGTCCTGGTCCAGGACTCGAACCACAGCAAAGCATGTGAGAGTCTAGCACTTTAGACACTACGTCACCTGCTGGCCTTATATGATTTTCAAAAATACCAACAGTAAGGAAAAAAAGGTTTTATCATTAAACATTCATCATTACTGACATAATATGTACATTTATAAATCATAGTCCTAAGTCTGCTCCTTAGCAGATAGATATAAACAGAAATACTATTTTTGAGCATCCCCAAAGTGTAGTGATGGTGCTAAGCAATTAATGTAAACAGATTAAGTGGATAATTCTATAAGCCACAGATATTCTATAAGCCATTTTTCATGACCATAAAAAGTTCATGCAAGTATGGTTATCTTTGATAGTATAACAATACCCATTGTGGACTTAGAAAAAAGAGTGTTGTTTTTAAGTGTAGTTACACTGGTTATTTTAAGTGATTTAGTTTTAACTATTACTTTGGTAGTAACTGTGGAACTATTCATTTTTATTTTTCCAAAATGGGAGAAACATAATGTGCAATTTTCAATATATGGGAATTTTCTAAGTAATTTTTAAAAATTGCCTCTTGGTCCAGCTGCTGTGATGCAGGCTTAGGATGCTGCTTCATTATACGGGAGCTACATGATATGGGTAAGGGTTCATATCTTGGGTTGGCTTAAGCATGTTTAGGGTAGAAGGCATTACAGTATGGTACTCTGTCAAGGGTGTCTGCTGCTTTCTCCTTCTGTCTCTCCTTCTCTTTCTCTCTCTCTGTCATGAAAGAAGTAAATAAATAAAATTTTTAAAAATTGCCTTTTTTGGGCTGCTTTTGGATAGCTGAGCCTTTTCAGGTCTAGAGATTTGACCTTTAAATAATTGGCAGATTCTTTGGGGCTTTTTCTGGTTAAGTCTCTGGACTCCCACATGGCCAACTTGGTGGCTTGAAACTAAGGGCAGGCACATGTGTGTGTGTGCCCAGGGTTCCAAGAGGAGAAGGCATTGAGGTGTGGTCATCTACCCTGGGGAGATGATTTCTGACATTCTTTCTCTCCCTCTCTGTCTCGCCAGCAAGCACACATGCCCTATAGGTGGATAAATTTCTTTTAAAGAATGGAATAAAAAGGATTTAGAGTATAAAGATCATGAGATTATATAGACCAAACGAAAATAGTCAGTACTGATTGAAATCTAATCAGAAATATCAAGTCAATTAATTAAAAATATATATCACAAATGCTTATTTCCCTGAGATTTTAAATTGGTTCCATTGCTTCATTAAGAGTTAGAGAAAATAAATCTTATCAAGTTTAACATTGTAAACTTGGGAAACAATGTTGAAGAACAGTAAAAATGTTAGTTACCTTGATTTTGCTTAAGAAGAACATTTATGTTAACTGTATAGCATTTTATTTCCTGATTCACATCCTCAGTGAGGCTCACATGTTAAGCATCACATTTTTGGAAGCCTGGCATATTTTTTGACCACTTAGGAATTATGCCTTCCATATTAACTAATTTCAAGTTTAAGGGAATTAAAAGCAATAAGAACATCCACTTATCTAATCAAGTTACATACCCAAGTCATTGCTTTCTACTTAATGGGGGGGCACCATTTTTGGAATATTTTTTAGCACAATTTTGGCATATTTTTTGACCACTTAGGAATTATGCCTTCCATATTAACTAATTTCAAGTTTAAGGGAATTAAAAGCAATAAGAACATCCACTTATCTAATCAAGTTACATACCCAAGTCATTGCTTTCTACTTAATGGGGGGGCACCATCAAGGCTTCCTTGACTCAGTGTCAAATATACATATGACCTCACCACAGTAGTGGTATGGCCTTTGGGAAGACATGGGCTGTGAACCACAACTGCTCAGACAAGAGCCAGTCCCAGATTTGAGACAATAACTGATACTCCTGCTGGAGGGCATGATCTTCAGAACTGAGACAAGTGTCCATCATTGTTTTCCTTTCAGCAACTGGATTTTTTTGATAGGAGTGTTTCTCTGCAGTCAAGTGGACATGCTCAAGAAATGCCCAAGTGTAGTGTAAGAAGTATTGAGGACTTAAAAAGAGAAAAATGCTTAATTAACACCATCCCAGAAAGGTAGACTTACAGCATCCTACTAAAGTGTCTGAGCTCATGTTAAAAACTGCACCTTGGTTTTCTGTTCCCCACTTCTCCCCAGGCCTTGTTCCTCAGTCTGTCATTGGTCGTAATGGCAGTGTACATCACTTTTGAAATGTCACATATGATCTGACTTTACTGTCAAATACCTATTGTCAATCACTGATGCTTTGTAATAATTTAGACTTCAGATAAAATTGCCCTCAATTTTCCCCCAGTATGTGGTTGTGCTGACGTTGTACTTCCCTCTGTCTTCCAGGTCTGCATGTCATCTGCATGTGCAATGACAGATTCTCCTTAACAGGGCTGTGGTTGAACCAAGGACAGGCAAAAATATCAGAATATGTCAATTATTCATATGCTGCCATCTGTAGTTAATTATGTTAAATTTATTCCAGATTTGTAATAGGAATTCTCCAGACTATCTCCAGATTAGCAGTCATCGGCCTGACTATCCCACTTTTCATGTGTTCAACTCTTTAAGAGAACCAACTAAAAATCTTGTGAGAGTGTCGTTTTAACTCATTTCATGAGTTTAATGTCTATATTTTGCATACAAGTTTTCTCAGTTATGATACTATTGCAATATGGGTGACAGCATTGATTTTTGTTTAGCAACAATCTTTCCTTTTTCTTTTTTTTCTTGAGAGAGATTTTTGCTATAGGGTGTATGTCCTTGCCAGAGAGACAGAGAGAGTCACAGGACTGAATGTGAGAAATCACCAGCCAGAGGGGATGGCCATGCTGCAATTTCTTCTCCTATGTTCTCCTCTTGAGATTTTGGGCATGCACACACATTCTACGGGTGTAAGATTTAAGCCACTGGGTCCAGGACTCAAATCGTGGTTGAATATGTGGGAGTCCAGTGACATAACCATTAGGCCATCTGCTGGACTCCCACAACCTTCATTTTAAGTGTAATGCAATTTTTTTTATGATTTTCATAAATTAAGAGCATTCTCCTTTTTTTAGTTTTTGCTGTAGGGCACTTGCACTCACCAGAGACACAGAAAGAGAGAAAGCAGAAATCACCGCACAGGGGGAATGGTTATGCTGCAATTCCTTCTCCTGCATTCTCCTCTCAGTATTTTGGGCACATACACACATGCACCTGGTGTAAGTTTTAAGCCACCGGGTTCAAGACTCAAACTGTGATCAACTATGAGGGAGTCCAGTAACGTAATCATTATGCCATATGCTGCTCCCAAGAGCATCCTTTATTTAACAAAACACCACATATTAGCTAACAATATACAATGGAAGTGATTAGTACATGAATGGAGCTTACTATCGCTAGTTATTTCCTCTGTAATTCCCCTACAATGTACCAATTAGAAGATACCATAGCACTAAATATTTTATGAGACATCATCAAGAAATGGGATATTCCACAATTATTTCTAGAATAGAATACCCCACAAATTGTTTCAGTCATAGAATTTTATTGTAATAGAATTTTATTTCATTAATAGGAACTTTTTTTAGAATATGAGTATACCTTATATTTAGAAAACATTGCACATTTTGACTTACTGAAAAGAATACATTATTACATTGGGTTGTCAGAAAAATCATGATGTAGTTTTTGTCTATGCATCATGACTTTTTTTTTTTTTTTTTTGGAGAGATTTTCGCTATAGGGTGCGTGCGCTCGCCAGACAGACAGAGAGAGACAGAGAGACAGAAAGTGAGAAATCACCCCCCAGGGGGGATGGTCACACCACAATCCCTTCTCCTCCATTCTCCTCTGGGGATCTTGGGCACGCACGCACACATGCCCGGCGTGAGTTTTAAGTCACCGGGTCTGGGACGCGAACCACGGTCAGCTACGTGGGAGTCCAGCGACATAGCCCTTACTCTAACTGCTGGTTCCCTGCATCATAACTTTTTTTTGACAACCCAGTAATTTTCAATTTTAATGTGGATTTACTTTTATAGCTATTATGATGATGGGCATTGATTTTTGACTTTGATTAAGCACAGTGTCCTCTGATGGATCAAGACACTCTTTTTTTTTAAAAAAAAAAAAAAAAAGGATGTGTTTCTTTAACTTGATATAGCATTCAGTGTCCATGCAGCCTATTGTCCATAGTAGAAGGTTCATAAAATTTTTAAAAAATAAAATGTAGGTATCTGCCCAACACTATATAGTCTTTTTTATTTTATATTTTTATATTACATTACACACTATGTCATATACCTCTATTTGGCTTCACTGACAGAGACAGGATGTCAATTTCCCCTTGTCAGCCTATGACAACTCCTCACTTTGTGAATTTAATCTTCTGTGGTGTAAAAATTCAGACAACTGAGACTAGCAGTTTGCATAATGGCTATGTCACTGAACTCCCATGTAGTTGACCACAGTTCCAGTCCTGGACCCAGAGGCTTAAACTCATGCCAGGCACATGTGTGTGCATGCCAAAGATCCCAAGAGGAGAATGGAGGAGAAGGGATTGTGGTGTGGCCATCCTTCCTGGGAGTAATTTCTCACTTTCTATCTCTCTATCTTTCTGGTGAGTGCACACGCCCTACAACAAAAACCTCTCAGAAAAAAAATCAAACAACCAAGCTCTTAGAACAGTGTTAAGGTGGCCTACACTCCTTTAGGATTTAGTGAATAATAAGTACAGCATATGTGTAAAATTTTATGCAAGTACTACACCCATGTCTGCATAAAGCATAAAATTCTTTAAAAATGGTGAATTTTTTTCTTTTTCTTTTTCTCTTCTTCTCTTCTCTTCTTTTTTTCTTTTTCTTTTTCATTTTTAGAGAGATTTTTGGTATACAGTTGTGTACACTTGCTGGAAAGACAGAGAAGCAGAGAGCGAGAAATCACCCCCCCCACCCCCCACGAGGGATGGTCACACCACAGTCCTTTTTCCTCCATTCTACTCTCGGGATTTGGGGCATGCACACACACGTGCCTGGTGTGCCTTTTAAGTCACTGGTTCTAGGACTCAAACCACGGTTGGCTACATGGGATTCCAGTGATGGAACGATTATGCCATCTGCTAATCCCAGTGAAAAAAAAAATTTAACATAAGACTAAATGTTTTACTCAAGCAGATTATGACACATAAGTCACTGTACCCTTAAAAAGTGTAAAATGCTATTTATAAAATTCAAGATTGAGAATGTGTATAAATAGGTTGAGTGAGAAGTGGTAAAACAAAATCTTAAGAGTATTATGTGCATCGAGGCACTACTGGTCAAATATTAAGAACAATCTTGCAACGTATTTATTATGTACTTTGAGTATTGTGAAAATCACATGCTTGATGGTATATACATTCCAGTGGGGCATTATCGAGAAGGTTTCAAATAGGTGAGTTTTTAGTGCATATATTGGTCTGCCTCTACCTACAGTTTCGCTTTTCACAGTTTCAGATACCGATGGTCAAGTGGGGTCTGAAAATATTAGGTGGAAAATTTCTAAATTAACAATTCATAAGTTTAAATTGCATGTTATCTGAGTAGTGTGGTAAAATCTTCCAACTCCCCATACCATCTCTTCCTGATAGTCAACCATGAATATCACCATGGCTTAATTATCCAGGATCAGCCTACACATATGATTCTCCTGACATATCTTCAGATGATCAGTAGTAGCTAACACTAGGTCACAATGCCTGTGTCACTCACCTAGCTTCGTGTCACCAGGTAGGCATTTACCATCTTGCATCATCACAAGAAGGGTGAGTACAGTAAAATATTTTGAGAGACACCTGTGGTGTCTTATAACTTTCATTACAGTGTTATACTAACTGTTCTATTTCACTATTAGTATTGTTAACCTCTTATTGTGTCTACTTATATATCTAATTGTATTATGTGCATGTATGTATAGAAAAACTTAGTATATGTTTGATTTGGTACTATACTTGGTTTCAGAGAGCCACTAAATGTTTTGGAAAACATCCTCTAAGGAGAAAGAAAGGGTTACTGAATCTATTTTAGGCCACAGGGATTAAGAATTTAAAAGAAAAGTACTGTCTTCCTATTTGTAATTTTTTTTTATTTTTCAGATTTTCGACATAGGACTTATGTGCTTACCAGAGAGAGACAAAGAGACAGGGAAAGTAAGAAATTACCCCCCAAGAGGTGACCACATGGCAATCCCTTCTACTCCATTCTCCATGGAAGGCATGCACACATGCCTTCCATGTTTTCCAAGCCACTGGGTCTAGGACTTGAACCATAGAGCCAGCTATATGGTATTGAGGGCCTTAGTCATTATGCCTTCTACTGGTCCCCATTTGTAATCTTAAGATAGAAAAGAGAAGGTGCTAGGTTAGCAAAACTCAAAGTAATATCTAGATATGCTGAGTATATATCTTATTTAAAAAAAAAACAACAACTTTAAATCAAACATGTCTTATTGATAGAAAACATAACATTGACTATAACTAGAGTTGGGGACAGAGTTGTCTAATCCCATTTGCTTATTTGCTTCACAAACAATGCACCAATGATCACTGTATTTAATTATAGTTTTTTAAATTTGATAATGGCAGTTACTAAAAGATAAATTTTGAGGATATGGGAAAGGGATCTATTTAACTATTCAGTCTAAGCTTCTGAAGTGGTAGCATGTGCATGTGTATATATAAGAAATTCTTACATATGTTGAGCAAGCATTGTCAATATGTTTCATTTCAAAAGGTTTGTTGCTTAGACTATGCTGTAAAATTCCTTTCCCTGTATACATAATAATAAGCTTCTAAATCTATATTTATAAAGTCCAAGTCTGTATTTATAAAGTCCTATATGATATTTCAAAATTTATTTTAGAAGTAGCTTCCTCCTACTCCTTCACTCTTATTTGTCCAAATTATTATTGAAATTCCTTTTTAAAATAGGAGTGACAAAAGTTAGTAGTGGTTTTCCATCTATAGCTTCCAATATTAATGGTTCCTAGTAATAAGGGAAATAAGTATCCACTTAAATCAAGGAAACGCTTTTTGAAAACAGTGAAATTACTATGGAAGGGAGTCTTCACACAGCAATTAGCACACTGGTATGCCCCACCTTATTTCCTGGGATAAACTTCAAGAAAGGTTGATAAACCCTGTGAATGGATCCTATAGAAAAGATTGCCCTGTTGAGACTGAAGGTAGACCAGTAACCTGATGCCCTTTTTGCACTGTAGCCCTGGGTAAATAAAACTGTGTTCATTTCCTTCTTTGCAGTAGGAATAAAGACAATCATTACCTCATTTGGTAGTTGAAAGGATTAAATAAAAATGAATTCACCAAAAGGGGTCATAATATGTCTACTTCATAGTGAGCATTAAGTAAGGTTAGCTGTTACGTTTTTTAAGCCTAGACGCTTTAGGCTCAATTAAAAATACTTAGTAACAAAAAGCTATCTATCTAAATGTCCAGAGAGCATTTCTCTTTCTCTTTCTCTCTTTCTTTCTTTCTTTCTTTTTTTTTTTCCTTTTTTTTTTTTTTTTTTTTCCAGAGGGCACATGCATTCTCTGGAGAAAGACAGAAAGAGAGAGAGAGAAAAGGTCATGCAGAAATGTCTTCTCCTTCTTTTGGGATTTTGGGAATACACACACATGCACTGGCATGTTTCTCAGGCTACTGGGCTCAGGACTTGAGCTGTGTAGTCAGCCATGTTGAGGATCCAGTTTCCTTAACCACTAGACTATATGGGCTGGCCTAATATTTCCTATAAAAATCAACAAAGCAATTTGGGAACCAGCAGTTAGCATAATGGCTATGTCGCTGGACTCCCACATAGTCAACCGCGGTTCGCGTCCCGGACCCGGTGGTTTAAAACCCACGCCGGGCACATGTGCATGCGTGCCCAAGATCCTGAGAGGAGAATAGAGGAGAAGGGATTGCGGTGTGACCATCCTCCCTGGGGGGTGATTTCTCGCTTTCTGTCTCTCTGTCTCTGTCTGTCTGGCGAGCGCATCGCCCTATAGTGAAAACCTCTCAAAAAAAAAAATCAACAAAGCAATTTTACATTTGTATAGTTTACATAGCTTAAATTATTTCACATCTTTTCTTTAAAGAATTATTTTTTTTTAACTTTACTTATGTATGTACGTTCATATTTTAATTAGACCAGAGAGGGACAGAGTAAGAGAGGGAGAGAGAGAGAGGAAAAGTGAGAAAGCAAGCCACCAGGTCTGAGACTCAAACTGGTCAGTCATGTGGGAGTCCAGCACCTTAATCTCCATGCCACCTGCCAGGCCCACATTTCACATCTTTAAAAGTTAAGCAAGACAGAAGTGTTTATTCTCTCTTATACACCAACAAACTGAAGGTCAGAGTCATTAAAATACTTAAAGTAATATTTCTTTGGACTGGCAGGTAGCATGGTATTTAAGGATGCTGGACTCCCACATGGCTGACCGCGGTTTGAATCCTGGACCTAGAGGATTGCTTTCTCACTTTCTCTCTCTCTCTCTCTGTCCCTCTTTGGTCAAATTAAAATAAATAAATAAAGTTAAATAAAATAATTATTTAAAAATATTTCTTAGTATAGATACCAGCAGTTAGCATAACAGCTCTGTCGCTGAACTCCCATATAGTCGACTGTAGTTCGAGTCCCGGACCCAGTGACTTAAACTCATGCCAGGCGCATGTGCGTGCATGCCCAAGATCCCAAGAGAAGAATGAAGGAGAAGGGATTGCAGTGTAGCCATCCCCCCTCAGGGGTGATTTCTCACTTACTCTCTCTCTGTCTCTCTCTGTCTTTCTGGCTAGCATACATGTACTATAGCAAACAAAATTTCTTGATATAAAACCTGAGAACCCAAGTTATCTGATCCCATACAGTGCTAAGTGTGCCCTTTAAAAACAAAAAAAAGTTAATCTTTTAATTTGTTGCATTTCTCCCACTTCTTCTCACCTCAATTCTTTACACCATGGAAGTAGTGGGGATAAGAGGAAACACACAATATAAAATTATTTTTCTGGTAAAATTGTATTGAAATTTTTAGTGTAGTTTAGACTATGAGAATCTAAGGGGGGGGATAAAATTTATTGAAAATAAGTAAAAGTAAGTAATTCTGCATTTGGTGAGATCTGGATCATCTGAACTGTTTGCTTTGTGCAGAAAACAAGAATAATATTTAGATTCTGTTTTGTAAATAACTTCTTGAAAATCATTTAGTAAGAATTATAGTTGGATTATACTGTCATTCAGTTTCATCAACATAATAAATATGCATAACAGAAGATTTGGGGAGGAGATTTCTTCCTCCACAAAAAGCCTAATTTAAAAAAAAATTTTGTTGTTGTTGATGTTTTAGATTTTTGCCATAGGGCACATGTGCTTGCCAGAGAAAGAGAGAGAAAAATCACCTCCCGGCAGAATGGCCACACCTCACTTCCTTCTCCTTCATTCTTCTCTTAGGGTTTTTGTGCACACATGCACATATGCCCACATGGTTTTCAAGCTGCTGCATCCAGAACTCAAACTGCAGAGTGGGCCATGTGTGATTTAGCACCTTAATCACCAGCATCCGGTGGTCTCCACCCCTGCGACCTAGTAGTATTTTTACTTATATTTTTTCCTATACAATTTTGAATCTTACAAATTAAATTTTATTCTTTGCAAACATAATTGAATCATTTTTGCCAACAACTTATCCAGAGGATTTTAAATATTTAATCAATATATATGCATAAATTCAGCTTAAATGTACTGTAAACTACAAATAACATGCATAATTCTTAAAGATTTTTTTAAAAAGCAGTTTATCTTGATTAAATAAAATATATTTATGTAGAATTCAGTGTTGTCAGACATCTCATTGAAAAATTAATCTCTAAAAATTATAATTTAAGGAAAAATTAGAAAAATCCAGAAAGAAACTATATATTGAATAATCATCTTATAAGGCCACTTTGCATTTATTTAATTAATAATTACAAATTATTATTTTAAAGAAAAATTGTTAATTTGGAGTTATCAGGTGTATTTTCTTCCTAGGGGAATAATGTAGTCTCTGTTCTAATCCATATTAATCCAGAATGTTTGAAAACATAAAATGTTTAGACAAGCAGCCAACAAGTAGCATGGTAGTTAAGGTGCTGGGTTCCTACATGGCCAACCTTGGGTAGAGTCCTGGACTTGGGGGCTTGAAAATCACAACAAATTAACAAATAAATAAGTGAAGAAGTGTTTTTTAATTTTTTAAAAGAATTAAATGAAATATAGCTTTATACTTGATTATCATGCTATCTCATATTTGGACAAAATGCCACATGTATTCAAAGTATAATAACATGAGAAGTTTTAGAGTTTGAATCATGAGATTAATATAGTTAGACTATTTTGCCAATTGAAAATTCAGTTATATAAAATAACACACTGGGGCCAGCAGACAGAGCTGCGATTAAGTTGCTGGATTCCAAGGTGGCTGACCATGATTCGAGTCCTGGAGTTGGTGGCTTAAAAATCATTCCAGTTGCATGTACATGTGTGTCCAAAATCCTTAGAAGAGAATGGTGAAGAGATTTCAGTGTGGCCTTCCCCCTAGGGGTGATTTCAGACTTTGAAATCTCTGTCTCCCTCCATCAAGTGCACTCACCCTACAGCAAAAAAACAAAAATTAAAAAAAATTAGAGTTAATCACTGAAGGTGAATTAATTAAGAAATGTGATAAAATGATTTGATTATTGGAATTTTTCTTGCGATAAGGAAGTAGGCAGTAGAGAAAAATGTTAGGTGGTCCAAAAAGTAGTTTTTAATGACAAATAAGGAGGGCTTCTGTGGGACTGTAAATAAGTTGACAGACTTTATAGTGATACAGTCCTACAGTTCAACCAGCCTAAATCCTCCTACATCTTTATTATTTACTAATTTAGAAACCCATCTGGTGGCTTTTCGCCCTATGGTAATATTTTTTTCATTTATGTAAGTTTAGAAGAGTATTATTCAAAATACTTGAGAACTGGAGGAGAGTGTGTCTTCCATGTAAACTACATGAGGGCAGCAGAGTCATTCGTCTGAGGTGACCTGTTACATCACCAGTGTCTTCAAAAGGACCTGGTGGAAAGGAGGAGCTCTAGAAATATTTGTCAAATTAGCAAAGGTTGAGTTGCTCTCACTTCTATAACTTAGCTAATTTTCCAAGGAGGATTTTCTCCTTGGTTCCTACATGGCCAACCTTGGGTAGAGTCCTGGACTTGGGGGCTTGAAAATCACAACAAATTAACAAATAAATAAGTGAAGAAGTGTTTTTTAATTTTTTAAAAGAATTAAATGAAATATAGCTTTACACTTGATTATCATGCTATCTCATATTTGGACAAAATGCCACATGTATTCAAAGTATAATAACATGAGAAGTTTTAGAGTTTGAATCATGAGATTAATATAGTTAGACTATTTTGCCAATTGAAAATTCAGTTATATAAAATAACACACTGGGGCCAGCAGACAGAGCTGCGATTAAGTTGCTGGATTCCAAGGTGGCTGACCATGATTCGAGTCCTGGAGTTGGTGGCTTAAAAATCATTCCAGTTGCATGTACATGTGTGTCCAAAATCCTTAGAAGAGAATGGTGAAGAGATTTCAGTGTGGCCTTCCCCCTAGGGGTGATTTCAGACTTTGAAATCTCTGTCTCCCTCCATCAAGTGCACTCACCCTACAGCAAAAAAACAAAAATTAAAAAAAATTAGAGTTAATCACTGAAGGTGAATTAATTAAGAAATGTGATAAAATGATTTGATTATTGGAATTTTTCTTGCGATAAGGAAGTAGGCAGTAGAGAAAAATGTTAGGTGGTCCAAAAAGTAGTTTTTAATGACAAATAAGGAGGGCTTCTGTGGGACTGTAAATAAGTTGACAGACTTTATAGTGATACAGTCCTACAGTTCAACCAGCCTAAATCCTCCTACATCTTTATTATTTACTAATTTAGAAACCCATCTGGTGGCTTTTCGCCCTATGGTAATATTTTTTTCATTTATGTAAGTTTAGAAGAGTATTATTCAAAATACTTGAGAACTGGAGGAGAGTGTGTCTTCCATGTAAACTACATGAGGGCAGCAGAGTCATTCGTCTGAGGTGACCTGTTACATCACCAGTGTCTTCAAAAGGACCTGGTGGAAAGGAGGAGCTCTAGAAATATTTGTCAAATTAGCAAAGGTTGAGTTGCTCTCACTTCTATAACTTAGCTAATTTTCCAAGGAGGATTTTCTCCTTGGAAAAAAAATGACAGGCTTAACTTAAAATTTAAAAGGGATAATTTCATTGACCAAACAGTATTCTAAAAAATGTGATAAATGTGGAGTATGCTTTATAAAAATCATTAAGATAGTTGTAGTCAATCATGCTCAAAAATTTTGCATGAATATAAACATATTTGGAGAATCTTTTTCTGTAGACTGACAAATAGAGTATAAAATATATAACAGCTTCTATTCATTCTACAATAAACAATGGTATGTCATATATTTAGTTTACTTTTTAATTTAAAAATATTTTTATTATTATTCGTACTTTAAATCACTATACATCATTTAGATTGTGAAGAGACTTTACCCAGCATGATATACAGCTCAGTCCAGCCCTGTTGAGACTATTACACACATCCTCATCAATAGATAATAAATCTTACCTGTGTTCCACAAGTGTTTTACCTCTCCATTTCTCCCCTGAATTCCCTTTCCTATGCTCTTCCCCTCCCACACTCTCTTTCCACTTTGTCTCTAGTATCCATTACAATTTTTAATACTTGTATCTTCTCCAGTTTATCAGTCTCTACCATAGAGTGCAGACAGTTGGTATATGTTAAGTGGGAGACTTACAATGTTTCTCTTTCATAGCCTGACTTGCTTCATATTTAGCTTTTTTAGCAAACATATTTTGGAAATAAAATCTCTCTTCATCAACAGTAATAAATTTGACACTATAAACATCTTGCTAAAATGTTCTTGATCATACCATGATTTTGATGAGGATTACTCAAACTTAATTTACCAAACACTAGTTACATGTGGTTCCTTATCAAAGCATTAAGAAAACACTGTGATGAATTCAAACATTAAAAAGCTGAATTTTACTGTGGATTCCAAATGGAAACAGTAGTGTTAAAAGTAGTGTCATACCATATTTAAAAGATGCATTTGACCACATAATATGTTTCCTAAAAGAGATAAAAATAAGTAGACTAATGTTATGTTTAGTTCATCATTAATCATGCTAAAATGAATTTATTTTGGAATTTATTTTGCTTTTGATTTGGACTTTGCATAATGGTATGTAGACATTGCCAAGCCAACCATTTCTTTGTAATCATGGTCTTTATGACTGTGATATGGTAGACATCATATGAACCATCTATCCTCAGAAATTTGGGAGACCATTAGGAAATATGGTCTTGTTTTCTTTTTACTTTACTTTTTTTATTGATTTTGTTTTTATGGACAGAGGGTACATACACTTGCCAGAGAGCAACAGACAAAGCACACACCCTGCCCAATAAGACACAATCATGCCACAATCCTTTCCCTGCCATTCTTTCTTTCTACCAGGAGTTAGGCACATATGTGCACATGACTGATATGTTTTTGTTTTTGTTTTTCCTTTTTCTTTTTTCTTCTTTTTTTTTTTTTAAGAACGATTTTTGCTATAGGGCACATGTGCTTCCTGTAGAGACAAAGAGAGACAGAGAGATAGAAAGCAAGAAATTTCCCCCAGGGGGATGGCCACACCACAATCTCTTTTCTTCTCCATTCTCCTCTTGGGATTTGGGGTACATATGCACATG
Source organism: Tupaia belangeri chinensis (assembly GCF_000334495.1). Classification (NCBI taxonomy): domain Eukaryota; kingdom Metazoa; phylum Chordata; class Mammalia; order Scandentia; family Tupaiidae; genus Tupaia; species Tupaia belangeri. The sequence goes on from NW_006207036.1 coordinate 994,675, forward strand.
TGCTTGGTTGATTTCAAGCTGCCGGATCCATGACTTGAACCATCATTGGCCACATGGGAGTCCAGTGCCTTAACCACTATGCCACCTGCTGGCCCTGCCTAGTATATTTTTCAAGCTGCTGGACTGGGATACAAACCAGACAATCCACAGTTGGCCATGTGGGATCCAGTTCCTAAATCATGCTGCCTAACCACTGTACTACAGGGATGGACCAATGATGGCCTAGTTTTAAAAAGTAATGTTGCTTATAGATTTTTCCTATGTATACTAATCATACTACAGAGCTTCATTAATTATCAGTAAGTTTATAAGTATGTATGTAACTTCATGTACACATAGTCTAAGTTGTAGTTGCTGGCTTTTTTTTTTTTTTAATTTACTTTTTTTATTTAGTACTGGACATTTATTCAATTAAAAAACTATGTAAGTGAGGTAGGGGGTAGTGAAGAATATTTTCAAGTCCTGATGTTTTCTTCCATATGGAACTATCCAGGCCTCTCTCTTCTCATTATCTCTTACTGGTGACCTAATCTGATAAATTTGCAAGGAATAGGTTTCCACAGGTAGATCCACCCTCTTTCCTACCCTCTGCTTTTTTTCCTCTGGAGGATGACCTACGAAAACAGGTATCAAGCACCAAAATGGGCCATTCCCATTAGACATCCTATGTTTGACTTGTCTGAATGGTTAGGTAGGTTTCTCCAGTCTTGAGGTCAATGATAGAAATCCATGTACATGTGGGTCCAAGCCACATCCTCCAATCTAGGTTTTTCAGAATAAATGTGATATTCTGGCCTTCCATCTGCCTTCAATGCTCTCTTCTTCACCTTGTTTAACAATTGATTCAGAACTTGAGGGAGACCATAGGACATTCTTTACCAGACCCCTTATAGATTCTAAAAATCCATTGAAGAAAAATCAACATGAGGGAACAGCAGGGATTGTTTCCCTTACAGTAGAAGTAGATTCAATGTGTTTGAAAATTAGCTATTATCCATGCTCTTTTTAAGTAACTCTTGATATTACGTCTTCCTCAATATGTCATCTGAAGTCACAGAAATTTCCTGTGTGTCCCTTTGTAGGAGTACTGAGTGCACAATTGACACTTCCTTTCATACCTGAACATGACAAATATTCAGAAGCAGATACTGTGAAGAGTTGAAGACCTAGTCCCCAGCTTGCCACTGAATTTACTTACTCTTGCCCAGTTTCCTTAATGTCAGTGGTATGCAACTGAGATAGCCAGTCTGTGTCTGTAACCCAGAAAGAGAGCAAAATTCGCCAGCCCACACTGGCAAGAAACCCAGGCTTGGGTATCATTAACTCTATGACTCAACCAACAGAGCTAATTAACCATGGATGCACAATTACTATCAACTGCTGTTTCCACTTCTTGAAAATTTATGGGTTGACAAATTGTAAGTATCAAAATGTATTTATAATAAATTTGAAAATGTAGTATTAAATGTATCTGCAGAAGTAAAAACCTCTCACTGTCTTCTTTTTTTAGAAATCTACATAATATTGTGGTCACTGTATCCAAATAGAAAAATACTCTGATCCGGAATAAAAAGTGCACTGAAGCCTCCTTCCATCCCACTGTCCATGCCCTGATGCTGCATGTATACACGTGTCCAATGGCATTTACAAGCTTTCTGGTGAACATCTGGTATCTATGTTCTATCAACAATGTCTCTGTGATCAGTTTTTTAATTTCCATGACCAGTTTTGCTTATTTATGAAGCATTTCCTTAATCCTTTCAGGAGGGGGTGGGTATGGTCACACCACAATCCTTTCTCCAGCATTCCTTCTTCCTGCCAAGATTTTGAGCATGTACATACATGTGCCCCTGGCTGTTTTTCAAGCCACTAAGGCCAGCTTTCAAACCATGGTTAGCCATGTAGGATCTGACTCCCTTAATCAGTGGATATAGGGATGGACAAGCATTTCCTAAATCTTTTCCTAAAGAGCTTCAAGCTCTAAAGTTCCTTCATTCACCCATATGCGTTTTATTTCTGTTCTATGTATTCTCTCTTACTACTATATATAGACTGATGAGAAACATTATTCTATGACAGAATGTACATTTTCTTGGAAAAACAAAAAGAGTAAGCCTAAATGAACCTAGAAAAATAATTCACCCAAAACAATCACTGATAGAGTATTCTAAAAATACACATCTACACATCCTTTGAGTCATAGAAAGAAAAACAAAAAATATTAAATTACTTCTCCATGATGCTTAGACTACTTGTAAGACCTGAGTTATCACAAATGGTTAATCAAAGGCAAAAAGTCCCTGTACTCCAAAAGAATCTTTCTTTCGTATTTTCTTTTCTGCTTGCAATACAGTAAGGTATCTGTGCCTCTTCGGCCTGAAAAAAATCATATAACTTTTTTCTCTGACATTCTTTGAATGAAAACTGAATTGCAATACAAAAAGTTATAACTTAGGAACTTTAAGTTTTTCACACTGACATTTTTATTTATCCGAACTTTTCTGATAAAAATAAATTATTTATAGAAACAATTTTCAGGTAATTTTTATGTTCATATTTAGAGTAAGAATTTTAAGTCCCTGGTTTGAATACACACCAATTTGAATTAATTCAACATAGTTCAAATTCTTTCTTTCTTCTTTTTTTCTTTCTTTTTTTTTTCCTTTTTTTTTTTTTTTTTTTTTTTTTTCGCTATAGGGTGCATGTGCTCGCCCAAAAGAGAGAGACAGAGAGATAGAAAGCGAGAAATCACCCCACCCCCACTGCAGGGGGGATGGTCAGGCTGCAATCCCTTCTTCTCCATTCTCCTCTTGAGATCTTGGGCATGCACACAGACACACGCCTGGCGTGAGTTTAAGCCACCAGGTCCAGGACTTGAACCGCGATCGGCTACATGGGAGTTTAGCGACATACATGGGAGTTTAGCGACATAGCCATTATGCTAACTGCTGGTCCCCATTTTTTTTCCTTTTAACATGATATAATCTATTGTCAAAGTTGGTCTTTGCATTTTGAATATGTTTCATACTTGACTTTTTAATCTTTATTTTGTTAGAATTATTTTATTTAACTTTATTTCTTTACTTATTTATTTTTAATTAGACCAGAGAGAGCAGAGTGAGAGAGTGAGAAAGAGAGAGAGAGAAAATGAGAAAGCAATTCGCAAATTCCAGGACTCGCACCATGGTTGGCCATGTGGGAGTCCAGTGCCCTTAACCATCATGCCACCTGCCAGCCCTCATGCTTACCTTTTAAATAGAGTTCATTTTCATAAGTAGTCATTAAAATATCAAAACACACATTCAATATTGTTGTACTCTTTCCACATCACTTGCTATATTTAATCATACAGGAGCCTTGATGCTTTCCCCACCCCTCCACCCCTGGAAGCCTAGCAAAATTATACTTCTTCCATCTTGATGTTATCATCTAAACTATTTCCAACTCTCTCTTCATCATTAACATAGTCTTTTATTTTTCCTCTAGGTAGATCATTCCTATGTTGATAACTAGGTTTTACTTTTTCACTATATCTGTGAGAAAAGACTAGATAAAAATCTGACCCAAAAGAGTGAACTCTCTATATAGTTTAAAGCTATTTTCTCTTCCAGTCCCTGACAGGGATTTTTTTTTTTTAAGAGATTTTTCGCTATAGGGCACGTGGCACTCGCCAGACAGACAGAGAGACAGAGAGCGAGAAATCACCCCCCAGTGGGGATAGTCACGCCACAATCCCTTCTCCTCCATTCTCCTCTTGAGATCTTGGGCATGCATGCACACGCACCAGACATGAGTTTTAAGCCACCGGGTCCGGGACGCGAACCGCGGTGGACTATGCGGGAGTCCAGCGACATAACCATTACGCTAACTGCTGGTTCCCCCCTGACAGGGATATTTGAGCCTTAGATGATTAGGCTGCCTGGTAGGATCATGCCAGAATTCTAACAGTGCTTTTTAGATAATACGATTCAGTAGTTTTATCCTCCCTTTTAAAAACTGAAAGTATGAATTAATTCCTAGAAATTTTCAACTGTGTGTTCCCGATAACTTTCTGAAAGACAAGCTATAAGCATGAGGTTCAAAGTGCCCCACTTACTTCATTAAATAAAATACAAGCACATTGGAAACAGCAGATGGCACAATGGCTACATCGCTGGACTCCCATGTAGTTGACTGCAATTCAAGTCAACCTGGTAGCTTAAACTCAGTCAACCTGGTAGCTTAAACTCACACCAGGCGTGTGCGTGCATGCCCAAAATCATGAGAGGAAATGGAGGAGAAGGGATTATGGCATGACCATTTCTCTCTATCTCTCTCTGTCTCTCTGGTGGTGCACGTGCCCTATAGCAAACATCTCTCAACAACAACAACAACAACAAACACACACACACAAAAATACACACAGGGTTTTACTTACAACTTTAGATTTCTTCCCTGATCTGTAACAGAGATCATTTTATTATAACAATATGATAAAATTGCTATAACTATCTATTATGTAAACAACATTTCTTTTAGGGAGGTATACTTGGGAAAATAAACTAATGGATATAGAGAGACTTGGTGTAATGCTGTCTAAATGTCTAAGTGATAATAAAAGCATATAAAAAAGCAATCTTTTTAAAATTGTTTATTTAGATTACGTGTGGATTTATTGATATGAAGAAATTAGTTACTAGAACATTAGAAAAGGAATTGCCCAGGGTATTGCTGATATAATTTATGTGATACTGATGTTCTACATTGACTCCTTAATTAGGTTAGATTATATAGCAAAAAGATAACATATAATGGTTAAGGCTCTTTTGTCCTTTTCTGAAAAGAAACGAACAGCAGAAACAGCAACAGAACACTGTGTCCGACATTCACACATTAATTATAACATGAGCCCCATCTGTCCAAGAAAAGAGATTTCTCACTTTGTGGAAAGAGTCCTCATGCTTGTATTGCTGAATTGCCTCATATGAATGACGTCTACAAAGCATGCTAGTTGATAAGCATAGTATGATTAATATTTTTAAAATAGGAAATGTTGGTCCATCAGGTAGTATGGAGGTTAAGGCACTGGATCCCACACCACTGACTGCACTGTTAAGTCTTGGATCCAACAATTAGAAAATCATGCTGGCATGGGTGTGTACGTGGCCAGAATCCCTACAGAAGATTGGGAGAAGGGATTGTGGTGTGGTCATCATCCCTGGGGGAGAGGGGTGTGATTTCTCTTTCATGTGCACATGCACCCAACAGCAAAAACAAAGCAAGCAAACAAGATAACGTATTTCTTTATTAATTTGATTTATATCAGCATCAATCTCTCATCTTCATCAAATTTGCCATTATTTAATTTAGAGCCTATGCTCTGAGAATCTACAGAATTAGTGAAAAGTTTATAAGTATTTATCAACTTAGAACTCAAATCATCCTGTGACTTTGCCTTTTTGCCATCTTTCTGGCAACTAGCTTCTCTCCCATACTACACATGGTAGACTGGGTCAGTTGCTTAGTAGAGGGCATTCACAACACTGCTGAAAGATGGCACCCATTATGTGCCAGCAACCTTCTATGTGATAGATACAAAGCTTTCAGTCTCAAGCCATCAAATGGGCACTAATCCTTGCCAACCATCTCAAAAGTACCAGCTACTGCTCATAATAGGGATGGACAGAGCACATGCATCTGTTTCTGCAAATTCCATAGCCACTGTTGGAAATAATGCAAAGGATGTGTTCTTAGTGGATCCATAATACTATGCAATATTACCTTTGTATGAGGAAAACAATGTGGATTTTTAATGATGTTTTTAATTGAGAAATAAGAAATGCATTAATGGCAACATATTTTGCTCATGGAACTACATTAGCAACTGTCAGACCAAACATAGGAGGGTAGTTATAAGATTAAAACATAGATATAGAGTGTTATTGTAAATTGAATGCTTCAGGTATTCTCTCCTTTCTTACCACCCTAATTGCCACCACCTCAAGCTAAAAGCTTATCAATCTTTTCACACCTGCATTGCTGGAAATGTTTCCCATGGACTTTCATGGCTCCCGGCTGCCTACAGACTTTCCGTACTAAGTCACCGTGTATTGTATACCTCTTCTAATCAATTTTAAATGCTGCTTTCATTAAATTGTAACTGCTTAAAAATCAACTATGGATTCCTATTTAGACGACATCAAATACGCACTATTCTATCTAGATGTCAAAGTCTACAGAAATGGTTTCCATCATTCACATCTAAGTTTTTGTCACTGGAACTCACCAAGAAATACTGCAGAGTCACTTTCATGCTGCCTCATCAGTGGTCATGCCTACTGGAAATCTCATTCTTTCATTCAGGAGATTCTTCTCAGACAAAATGTCCTCTGTTTTTATCTTTACAGTACTAACCAAGTTCTACATTGTCTTCAATGAGCAGGATCTTCAATAAGTTTGTGGAAAGTGTGTATTAAACTATGTCTGAATTTTTTTAAAAAAATTGTACCAAAATAAATTAATACTTTAATTCATTTTCCCCCTTTTTGAAGTGCCCTCAAAAGTACATTAAAATTCTGGTGCTTCCATATAGCAGTAGCTCATTAACACCATTATTAGTTTCCATCTCCTCTCAACTCCTTCATCCCTAATAACACTTCCTGGTAAAATGGATTTTTATTATTCAAGATACTTTTGTGTATTTTAGAGATATTTCAATAATTATATTGCAACACATTCAAGGAGAAGTTCTATTTTAATTACCTTGATAACTACTGCGATGAAAGGATACTAAACTACAGCAACCACTCAAAAATTATTGATCATCTGTAGGGCATTTCCACAAGCAATGAAAAAAAAAAACAATTAGAGCATTATATTTCTACCCACCTCTGAATGCTTAAAGCATTTCTTCTTGCTTTTCTAGTAACAGAAGTAGTTTTCAAAATATAACAGAAAATGTTTTTGCTACGGAAGGTAATGGGAGGGGGTCTTCATAAAGTTTATAAAAATGTAGATTATAAAAAACCATGGATGGACTTGAATTTTGATGTACCAAAATAAATTGCACTCTAATTACTAGATTAATGAACTTTTTGAAGTTTTCTCATATTTGTTGCATGATACTGTTGAAGGTAATACTCTTGTACTTAAAAACTTTTTTTTTTAAGAGAGATTTTTGCTATAGGACACATGTGTTCACCAGAGAGACAGAGACAAAGAAATAGAAAGTGAGAAAATCACATTTCCCCCAGCCCCTCGAGAGGATGGTGACACTGCAATCCCTTCTCTTCCATTCTTCTCTTGGGATCTTGGGCACTCACGCATACGTACTCAGCGTGAATTTTAAGCCGCTGGGTCCAGAACTTGAACTGTGGCTGACTACAGAGAATCCAGTGACATAACTATTATGTTATCTGCTGGTTCCACAAACTTTTAAATTTTCATATATACGTACAATATTTCAGAACCATGAGAAGATGTATACATAGCTTAATTTCTGCTCATATCACAGCTTATACCTATTTCCTGCTCAATAATTAGACACTAACCACAAACACTACATGTCACTTAAAGCTTTTGCTATTTCCCTAGAAGTCAGCAAAACTTTACTAAATACAAGGGAACATGGCAATAAATGCACCTTTAATGTTCTTTATTAAGGTATTATTTTTGGATTTTTGAAGGAATTATATTTTCTGATTCTTTTCATTCTTTTAAACCAAATAAGCTAGCAGTAACAATGCCACACTTCTTAGAGGTGATTAATTCTTGCTAAGCTGCACTAATGGGTATTGGATAGATTTAACTATTCTGAAAGTCTTTTGTGAAATTTTCAGCATTGTATTTCATCTGTGTATTACCTTAAGGGCTATTTGCAATTTCAGAAATGAAATTTCATCAGAATTTTTGGAGAGCTTTTATAGACTTTTATGAAAGTGACATTCTAAAATCAAAAGGTACAACACTTTATTTTGTAACTACTATTTTAAAAACACAGGGAGCACTGATAAATTATTCTGACCAACCAAAACAGCAACAAGGAGCTCAGTAGCAGCTCGCCCAGATGGTTTTCCAATTTTGTCTGTACCTTATTATTTCCTTGTGTGCACTCGGCTCTATCTTGTCCCATGCTGCTTACTGACTTAATCTCCCCATCTAAATATGACAGAATTTATCTTATCTTTGAAGAGTGGGACACAATCAGTGTTGATACTATGTATGGTTAATAGTAATAATAATGATAATACCTTGATAATATTAATGGTATTTTATTATTTTGACTAATACTAATAAAACAGCAAGATGCTAGTACTCTGTGAAAAGAAATGCAATTTAAGATACTGTTCAAAACACATGGGTGGGAGGTTGAGAAATATGAGAGCTCATAAATTCAATGGAAAGGTCAAAGTCATGGGATAGTCTAGAGAAACTAGAGGAACATGTTTTTCTGGTATATGTAATATCAATGTGTGAAGTAAAAGGGAGAGCTGTGATAACCAATTTATTTCTTTATATGTGTTCATTTTAGCATTGTAGGATTATGTCAGAACTCTAATATTTTTCTCACTTCAAATGCAAATAAAGCATTTTCAGAAACAGTAATAACAAAAGGTTTGTTTTCTGTTCCTTCATATAATAGAATACATGGCTATTGTTTCTCTTTCATACAACTACTAAATAGGAAAAGCTGGAAACAAAGAAATAAATCATGGAAACTGTCAATCTAAAATATATCTTCTTTTTACCTCTGTGAATTACTCTGTTTTTAAGTTAGAATCATATTCCTATTTTCCCGTTCTTAATTTTCTACACTTATGTCTACATTAACATTAAAGAGAGAAGTTATATGAATATTCCTGTTTTATTTGCTTTGAGAAAAATCTAATAGATTAAGGAAATGTCTAACAGTCCCATTTCTTAAACTATGTTTAAATCATCAAATCATTACCTGCATTCAATTCCCTGGAATTGACTATATCCAAGTCATTTATTTTTATTTTTTTATTTTTTATTTATTGATTTATTTATTTTTGCTATAGAGCATGTGTACCCACTAAAGAGAGAGAAAGTGAGAAATCACCATCCAGGGTGGTTGATCATGCTGCAATTCCTTCTCGATTTTTCTCTTAAAATTTTGGCATGCATGCACATGAACCCAGTGTTTTTTAAGCTCTCAGATTCAGGACTCGAACCAAGCATTTGACTTTGGGGTATCTAGCACCTTAACCTCCCCACTACTTGCTGGCCCCCAAGTCATCCCTTTAATAAACAAAATGTATTGGTGCCTGAAACTCACATCATTGACTGAGTAATGAATCAGGTTTTTTCTCCAGCAATAATGCTCATAGTTATACTCACTCATTCCATTTTATGAGCTCCATTTTATACTCTCTTTACATTATGAAGTGCAACATTCAGTTTTGTCTTATGAACTCAGTGACCATTTCAAAGTATAAAGCAGAGAAGAGAGCAATCTTGGCTAAAAGACACTATCATTTGAGATGAGTATGTGCTACCCTCACAGCCACAATGTCTTCATCAATGCTCCATCATTCCAAAATTTTTTTTTTTATTTTTCTTCTCTAGTTCACTGCCATTCTCTATCTCTTTGTAAGAAGGGCACTTGTGTGATTAAAGTATATATGCTTGATGCCAAAACTACCAACTAAAGAGTTAAAACTTAAAATTTTTTGGGAACCAGCAGTTAGCGTAATGAGTATGTCTTTGGATTCCCACATAGTTGACCATGGTTCGCGTCCTAGACCTGGTGGCTTAGAACTCACACTGGGCGCATGTGCGTGCGTGCCCAAGATCCCAAGAGGAGAATGGAGGAGAAGGGATTGTGGCGTGACCATCCCCCCTGGGTGGTGATTTCTCGCTTTCTGTCTCTCTGTCTCTCTGTCTGTCTAGCGAACGCACGCACCCTATAGCAAAAACCTCTCAAAAAATAAAAAAACTTAAAATTTTTTGGCTATAGGATCAAAAAACATTAATAAAGCCAAAAGGCTCATTTAACTAAATAGTTGATGAAGTAGGTTGTGTGGTCTGAATCCTATGATTTGGTGCCACCTAACCATATGGATTTACTTCCTATATAATATCTTTTTTCTTAATAAAGCAAATGCTAATTCATTGTAGTATGAGATTAAGCTCTAGAAGTAGAAAATAATTATTATAATAATCAACATTTATCAAAGGCAAGGATAGAGATAAACATCTCTCCAAATTGGTACTGAGAATTATCCAAGATGAAGTTTATATGCAGAGAATATTTACTTGATTTTCATCTACTGCAGTTTCATAAATTATTAAAAAAAATAGTTGATGAGGGGCAGAGTTATAAGAACAGTTGCACGGTTTGTCTACACATGCTTACTCCAAGCAGACAAAGGTATTGGATTGGTAAGAGGTCTAATGATTGGATTTTCAAGTATGAACGTGTAAGGACAATGAAGAAAAAGGTGATGGAAAAAATGAGGAAAATTAAGAGAGCAGAGATCAAAGGAAAGAATAAAAGCAGAAGTCAGGCCAATTAAAAAGAGAAAGGCAGTTATGGAAAAAAAAAGTTTGCAACACTAAGCATTTAAAATTGGCAAATTTCATTTTGTTTCGAAGGGCGCTACAGTGAAATATTAAAGTTACAACTGCGGAAAGGCCAACTATGAGGCTTGGGATTTCATTTCAGACCCAACTTTTCCCTATTTTCTACCATAGAGATTTTCTTTTTTCTTTGAAAAATCTCTTTGATCTTTTGCCTTAATGAGTCTGGTCACTATGTAAAGAATCAAAATTTTGAGTGCTAATGACTCTATTTTGTTAAATCAAGTATTAAACATTGTACTATTTGTGTGGTCTGAAGACTATTGGAATTGAACATTATGTGACTGAGGTATTTGAAGACTGAAAATAAAGTGTTTAAGCAGGAAGTCAAAGTCCTTTCTTGCCAGAAAGACATTTATTAATTTTAGAAGAATTAAGCTGAATAACGTAAAACACAAATTCTCTTCAACAGACAGTTAACCAATGACAATATTTGATAGATCACAGGAATTGCTAAATGTAGATTCTAATTCAGATACATTCAGATAATCTTATCTATATTATGTTTCATTTTAAATTCATCTGAACCAATAGCTACATGTTCTTCTAGTTTACTATCATAAATGAACAAGCACTTCAAAAAATCCAAACTCTACCCTAACTAGAGGGATAGGAAGTCCATTAAAGAGAGTTATTTCCTTTTCTACAGACTTTTGCTATAGGGTGGATGCACTCACCACAGAGACAGATAAAAAGTTAGAAATCACCCCTCCCCCCAAGAAGGCTGGCCAAGCTATAATCCCTTCTCAATTCTCCTCTTGGAATGCTGGGTACACGTGCACGAGTGCTTCGCTTGAGTTTCAAGCCACTGGGTCAGGGACTTGAACTGCAGTTGGCTATGTGACATGGGAGTCCAACACCTTAACCATTATCCCATCTGCTGCCCCCCCCCAAGAGAGTTACTTAAAAGAGAAAGACTGAAGTAATTGAGAAATTCCTGATTGATTTTCTGCATAGTTTTTATAATTGGCCCTAGCACTGGTTATCAAAAGGACTACTACAACTTGCTGATTATCAGGTAGAAACACTGTGTTAGGTAGACATAGGTATAAATATAAACACAAATGGCAATGCAAATATATATTCAAATAAGATAAATGATGCTAGCAGGTTAAAAAAAAACACTATTTATTGTTCAGTTTTGACATTCCAATGAAGTTCCAACCTTGAATGGGAGCCAATAAAAATGAGTATCAAACCGAGGGGTCTAGTTTTCTATTAACTATTTATTTGTAAATTGAGTATACACCTTTTCTTTTTTCCTAGAGAGATTTTTGTCATAGGGCATGTGTGCCCACAGAGAGACAGAAAGATAGAAAGAGAGAAATCGCCCCCTGTGGGGATGGCTATGCTGCAATCCCCTCTCCATTCTTCTCTCAGGATTTTGGGTATGCATGCACATGTGTCCGGCATGAATTTTAAGCTGCCAAGTCCAGGACTTAATCCGTAGTTGACTACGTGGGAATCCAGCGATATAACCATTGCACCATCTGCTGGTCCCTTGTATCTTAATTATTATGTTCTCAGTTTTTTCTTTGGGAACAAACATGTTTAGCTGAATGGAAGACAAGATTATCAAAAATAAAACACATGTATTACAAGAATGCTATAAAAAGAAATAAGATTTCATGACTCTTATACGATAAGAGTTATGCAAAGCTAGTTGCATAATTTTCTAATTAAGCTTAATGCACACCTATAACGTAGACAGTATATGTAAATCATATTAAATAATCTTTATTCATTTAAATACTTGTTTATATAACATTAAGCTATTTTAAAGACAGAGGAACCTAAATTTTATAAACGTTTCTGGAAAGTTTTAGATTTCTTGAGCTGAGAGTATTTACACATTTTTTTCAAAAAAAAATTTACTTATTACTTCCATAAGTGAGCCAGATAGACACACACACACACACACACACACACAGAGAGAGAGAGAGAGAGAGAAAGAGAGAAAGAAAGCTACCCCAGTAGCGTCTCTAAACTGCAATCCACACCCAACCTCTGTCAGCCATGGACTGGGGCCCGAGGACAATCTCTGCACAGGGCCTGTCAGTTTCCCTTGTGGATGGCCACTGTGAGAGCGTTTTGTTTTACTGTTGTGCCATAGTTCAGCTCTCTATTTTAACATTTTACATGAGTTTTATTATTTTGGAGTTAAATCTTACAACAGTCCATCATGCTTTCAAAGTTCCTTTGAAATTCTCCCCTCTCTGTCTCTCTCTTATACCCTTTTTTGCCCTTCCACCTTTTTCTATAATGTGATGTAGCAAGAAGGGCCTTCCCAGATGCCAGCCCTTGATCTTGGACTTCCCAGTGTCCAGAACTACGAGAAAAATCAATTTCTGTTCATTATAAATTACTCATTCTGTGTCACCCTGTCCAAGAAGCACGAAACAGAGTAAGACAGGATTTTACATATGTAGGGCATATTTACCAAAATTAAACCATGGGTAGAATTTCAATTGGTAGAAACAGGAAGAAATAAATTATAGGGTGATAGGGATTGAAAATTATAGCTGCTTGAACAATCATAGGGTATGTGAAGAAGAGTTGACAAATATAGTGAGGAGAAAAGAAATTGAGACTAGGCTTTAATGAATACAGTAATCTGGACCATAAATTTGAAATTTATTTTTTCGATAAGGAGGAATCATTACTATGTGTGGTATAATGTGGTCAGAAGTATCCTACAGGGATATCGCCATGGTGGTAATGGATTAAAGACAAAAAAAGAAAATAGTAATCTAGAAGCCTATTACAAAAATGGTGTAAGACATGGGGACCAGCAGTTAGCGTAATGGCTATGTTGCTGGACTCCCATGTAGTTGACTGCAGTTCAAGTCCCGGACCTGGTGGCTTGAAACTCACGCCAGGCATGTGTGCGTGCGTACCCAAGATCCCGAGAGGAGAATGGA
>NW_006207036.1:1009658-1030195 GCF_000334495.1 Tupaia belangeri chinensis
TTTCCTTTCTGTTGGGGGGGGGCCTCCCCCCTTAAAAAAAAAAAAAAAAAAAAAAAAAAAAACTCTCAAAAAAAAGGGTATAAGACATGTTTAAAATGTATCCACTGACTAGTATAAATTTGTTAAAGTACTACCTTAAGATAACAAATTGGAAATTATTTATGCTTGTCTAACCAACAAACATTGAACATCATAGAAGTTTCCAACATTGATAAAAGAGACGTGAATTTGGAAGTTTTATAGATTTCTCATAGTAATATAACTGGAATACAGACAAAAAACAAAAATCAGATCTCTGATCTATTTGCCTACAAGAGGAAAGGTCTAATTTTTTTTAATAAAGATAATATTTACTTTTATTAATACAACTTAGAAATGTTCTTAAATATTTTTCTCTTTTATGAATACATGAATTCTTTATATTAAACATAAAATGCAAAAAGAATTTATATTCTCATGTACTCTTGACACTAAAAATACCAACTCTTTTTTCCTGCTCATGAAATTTTAAACTGGAAAAATATGTTAGTAATTTAATTGAAGGAGAGATTTATTTTTAGATGCTAATTAAAGATATAGTCCATAAAAATAGGATACAAGCCTCTTGCTAAAATTAGATGGAGCAATATTCAAATAAGCAAAAGCTTAATTTAATTACATGTTGAATCAAGAAACTTGTGAAAAATGCCAGTCGTGAATGACATAATTCTTTGTAATTATTAAATCTTTATTCAAAAAACCACACTGTTCCACCTTCCCCCATCCCTGCCATGTCCTTCTGAAAACAACATTATGATGGCTTAGAAGCTAGGAAAGGAATTTGTTTGTTTTTAAATCTCTTTTAGAAAGGCTTTTTTCCCCCCTTTTGGAAACATTTCAGACAGACTGGATATTTCCTACATGTGGCTCTGCCTGGAATATTTTCCACCAAAGCGAGAAAAGGGATGGGACATGAAGACATGAAGGGAAATGAGAGGGGAGTATTTGGGTTGATAAAGGATCTACCAGGCCAATGTGCTCCAAATGGTCACAGACAATACTACATTATTTTTATTTGTGATAGGAAATTTTCAAAAATTCAGGTTTTACATGTAACAACAAATGACTCATACAAGAGGCCTTTACACATATATTATGACTTGGCCTTGCCTCAACATACATGTTTAATGATAGTTACATTATATATGATGATTTTATTTGCCGTTAACATGAATTAGAAAATAACTAGTATCAAATAATTAAGTTCTATCTCTAGTTTTGATAGTAGTTCATTGATTTGCCTACATAATATAAAGATGATAATGAAATATAGTGAAACCTGAGTAATTATGAATTTTAAAATAGTTCAAAACTGGAATTGACTCATCTGTGACATTCAACCATTTATTCCCTCACTAATATTTTTTCACAAAGATTTCACTAATGCTTATAGGTCTAATTAAAAGTCGAACATTAGCTTAATGAAAATACTGGCCTACAATATATTTTTTAGGATATAAAAACTACCTAAAACCTATTCAATTCTTAATGAAAAAAATGCCCTCGTAGAGCATGTTAATTTTTATAGTAAGGTAATTTAATCTTGCTGTAACTTTGTTTCACTGTATAGAAAATAAAATCATTCTTCTTAATTACGTTAATTCATCTGAAAGTCACATTAAACATAACAGGAATTGAGCAATATGTTATGAAGGTAAAATATTTAATTTGTTTTTACTCCCATTTATTTTTGTGTCATTGGTATTCTTTCTGAAGAGCTAATGAAGGAAAATATTGTGGTCGCTGAGTTAGATCACTGAAACTTCACACATTGAGAAGGTTGTTCTTCAAGCAAGTTGGTTGCTATAAAAATTATAAGAAAACAAAAAATGTGGTACAAAGAAGTGGGATTCCTGAGCGCTGAGAAAACTCTGGTCATGTTTTGAACTCTTATTTTAACAGCACTGGTTTGAACATGCGCAAGTGAAAATATAAAGTGGATTTTTAAAGAGTAAAATCGGAAAAAAAAACATAATAAATATCAAGATTTGGGTGTCCCTTTTCTTTTTGAAAGATATTCCCCTAGGTCTTAGATCCTTCTCCCTCAATATGCAAGGTATCTATTAAAGAAATCATCCCACGTTAATATTCAAAGACACTAAGATTACGTGCGACACTTTTGTCACATCTGGGATTTGTAATTTTATATAATCTAGTGGTTCATCATGGTTTTAAGCTCCCTTAATTTCCTACACTAAACATATTGCTGAGCTACCCTTATTTACATTAATGAATTAGCTTCTACCTTCATCTTCATATTGTCACTATCTTCAGGCTAATTCTCTCTCTTAAGGGCCAAAGTTGTTTATTTAATGGTCTACTGACGTAAGTAACTAAACATATCCTGTGTACATCAATCTCTCAACATGCTCATAATTAAGCTCATAATTTTCCCAAAAAACTGTTCTTTTGTATAGGCAGCAGATGGTTTGACCTACCCAGCCCTTCTTACAACTCTGTGATTCACTCAAGATTAGTAACTTGTGCTAACCTTCTACATGTGACTGGGAAGTACTGTTAACTTGATACCTAAAACATATCGCTAGAATATGCATACTCAACCTATCTTTTCAACTTTTTTCTTTGATCAGTCTTCGCTTCCTTGATCTTTCTTACTTGATCAATTTATACAGCCTCCACACAGCTCCAAAAACTTCCAGAGATCAAACTAAAATGCAAATCAGATCAATTCATGCCCATCTTTCAATTATTCATTTCTTACGAGAGATTTTTTTTTTCTATAGGGCGTGTTCATTTGCCAGCAAGATAGGTTTTTTTTTTTTTTTTTTCTATAGGGCGTGTTCATTTGCCAGCAAGACAGAGAGACAGAAAATGAGAAATCACCCCTTGTGGGGTATGGTCATACCACAATCCCTTCTCCTCCATTCTCCTTTTGGGATTTTGGGCACACACACACACACACACACACACACACACACACAGGCCGGCGGCAATTTCAAGCCATCAGGCGTGGGACTCGAACTGTGACTGGACATGTGGATGTCCAGTTATTTAACCACTGTGGAATCCGCTGGTCCCAAATGTTTTCATTTGTCTTTACGACCTTCAAAATGTAGTTCAAAGTCGGCGGCACTGCATGAAAGTGCTTGTGATCTGGCACATGATACTGCCTTGCCTCTCCCTGACTACGCCCTACATTCCAAATACACCATGTTCTTATTTCTCAAGCGTGTTTTCCCTGACATCATTATTGGGTTTTGATGTCTGGAACTCCTTTATCCAGTCTATCAATCTGTCCGAGTCTCGAAGTCATTCCCTTTCTAGGAAGCCCTACTAGGGATAAGAAGCTGCTCTGAGATCTGTCTGTGTCCCCCTGAGGACAATGTCAGACTTACAGAGTCTCCAAAGTCTTGTATAGTACCAAATACATAATATATGGGCAATACTCATTTATTAAATCCATAAGTGAATAAACACTTTAATTGATGAAAATAAAGAATAAGAGTCTAGCTACATGCTTTACGAATTTGAACAGCTATGTTGTTTTTCAAATTATTATCATTATTATTATTTATTCTCATTATTTTTAACAGCTGTGTATTTCTGATTTTTAAAATGCTCAACTTAAGTTTATGTATGTTTCCTTCTATATGTTTTAGATATGTAGGTGAAATTGACCAGTTGAACTTAACATCCATCTTTGGTGACTCTGTACAGCAGGAAAGGAGTGACATGACATAAACACTGTATTAACCAAAGAGAAAATAAAGTTGGTAGTCCATAAGAAACAAGAAAAGTAGGTTTTATGGGTGAAATACCAGTAATATAATTATGACTGTGCTGTTAAGTTCTGTATCTAGTCGCAATCCTCCTTAGGTTTGAGTTGCTGCATGAAAAAGCTAAAATTTTGTCTGGGGGATCAAAGGAGTAAATCTGCTCTTCCCCATTGATGAACCCATTTTGAGTTTCACTGTGGGTGCTTGACTTGATTCACAAAACAGACTCAAATATGTGGAGAATTCACAAAAGCACTTGGTCTCTTTGGCTGTCGTAAGTCAGGAGATGCTTGAAGATCACTCCCCAAAATCACTGAGTTACTAAGGTTTGCTGTAAAAAAGGAGTAAGAGGGGAATGAACTGTCAGGTGACAAGTGAGGCAAATACTTCTCACCATCTCCCTTCCCCTGCCACCTACTGCTCTCTAAATGTAGAACCTTATAAAACATTGGTTTTCTGAATTGTAAAGTGTATTTCATTGTTTTTATGGAATCACCAAAAAGGAAGTGATTTTTTTTTCTTTCTAATAACAGTAGAACATGGAAATGCGCCCAAAGCAAGGCAAAACAGACGACTAAAGCAATTGTAAGGGTAAATGAGGCACAAAGGTTGTTTCTGCCTCGATAATCCAGGTAATTGAAACCGAAACAGGTTCAGGCATGTAACTGGCACAGTTTTGCTATTCGCTTTGGTGGTAGAGACACATGATGTTTCACAAGCCTGGAACCAGTTTTAAGCTACGGCACTCTTCTCTACCCAACATATATTTTTAAATGTGCAATGAATTACTAGAGTTTGGCATGAGATATTCACGCAATAAATTAATTTGACAGGAATAAATTAATGATAGAGCAAAGCTTTTACATGATTCTGTGCAGACAGAACCCTTGCTGTTTTTGCAAACCTGGATATTACATATACCTACATAGAAAAACAAACATACATTTCTCCAGTTTTGACCTTCGATCTCTTTTCCTCAACAGACATGATTCTATGCAGACAGAACCAGCACACAGAACCCTTGCTATTTTTGCAAACCTGGATATTACATATACCTACATAGAAAAACAAACATACATTTCTCCAGTTTTGACCTTCGATCTCTTTTCCTCAACAGACACCTCAAATTTAATGGTTATAACAGGATTCCTTATGCCCCTCCCTGTTTTCCAAATACTCAATGTCTTCCCACAGATCTCAGCTGTATTTAGGATACTGTCATCCACCTAGAAACACAGGCCATAAATGTCCCTACCAATCACGTTGAAATCATGGTTTGCGTATCTACCTCATCTAACCAAAACACTGAAGTTGATCTAGGGCAACCTCGCATGTCTTATTGTTTTCTTCATCTCCTGAGTGCAATATGTGCTCCGTGACAGTTGTTTTGTAAAGATATTTTGAACTAAGCTAAATGAAAGCTATCAATGTAAATAAAACTTAAAGCAATAAAATATTTCCTTCCTTTGGGGTTATGTTTTCTATACATCTTACCTTCGTTCTACTTTTTCTCTCGTTATCATTTTTCATTTGTTCTTTTTTCTTTCTATCTTTTTTCTTTTTTCTTTTATTCTTTTTGTTGCCAGAGGGCACACGTGCTTACCAAAAACAGAAAGAGAGAGGCAGGGAGGGAGAAAGCACCCCCCAATAGGACGTGGTCATACTGTAAAGCCGTCTCCTCCATATCTCCATCTTGTAGGGATTTGGGGCACACACACACACACACGCCTGCTGTGTTTTCATGATACTAGGGCCAAGATTTGAACTGTAGTCAACCATCTGGATCTCTTAACTACTAGGCTATAGGGATGATTCCATTTTTCCTTTTTCTATCTGTGCCTCTTCCTCCCACATTTAAATATGTGGAAAGCTGAACATAAACAGGCTCTGTTTTCTAGAATTGGCAAAAGCAGCCTTGGACACATTATTGGTCAGGTGACCTTACTGGACTTTGCCAGCAATGGGAATCTAGATTTCTGGAGGTTGAGATGAAATGGGGAAAGGAGGGTGCAAAAATGGTCTGCAGATGGGACTCTGCTAGAAATAATGTTTGGAATACAGTGAAATGATGTGTGGGAAGAGTTGAGGTCACCCATTATTGAAATCATAAGCTCTAACTGCCATTTGAGGCTTGTGAGGAAGGCACAGAAATCACGTATGCTGCTACATCTGAGAGAAAGACTCCACGAGCTCCTCCAGAACTTCAGAGAAGGAAATATTTAAGCAGACAGTCCAGGCTTCTCATTTTACAGTTAGAACACTTAAAACTAAGATCGAGATCACTTAATTCTAGGAACTTATCAGGCACGTTTCTAAATACACACACACATGTACACACTTGCACATATGACCGTGCATATGCATGCAGGCACCCAACACATAATGCATATGCAAGAATATACGTGCACATATGTGTGCGCAGAAGATTATGTATGAAAGCATGTTTACACATGTATACACACAAGCATGCATAAAAATACCTATATGCCCATGCATATGCACATTCATATACTACTAGGCTTAACTATGAATACATTGTCAACCTCTTTACTTTTTTCAGAGACACATCCTACCCATTTTTCATATTCTAGGTTAAATCCTATACATTATAGCTCATTCTATTCTGATTCTCTTAAAGCAATGGAACATTACCATAAGCCTTGATAAATGACTACATTTCTGAAATTTCCAATCCATTATGGTCAATAATGATAAAAAATAGGACGCAAATTAACCAGATAAGTATAATAGAAAAGACATGTAAGAAGATGTAAGCACATTTTAGGATCATTAGATTCAGCAGAAATAAATCATTTTGTCAAAATGCTAAAAGATTTCCAAGTTTTTGGGACCAGCAGTTAGCGTAATGGCTGTTGCTGGACTCCCATGTAGTCGACTGCAATTTGAGTCCTGGACCCAGTGGCTTAAACTCACACCAGGCACATGTGTGGGCATGCTCAAGATCCCAAGAGAATGGAGAAGAAGGGATAGTAGTGTGGCCATCCCCCCCGGGGGGTGATTTCTCACTTTTTGTCTCTCTGTCTCTTTCTGTCTTTCTGGCAAGCACATGTGCTCTATAGCAAAAACTCTCCTCCCCAAAATAAATAAATAAAAGAAAAGAAATAAAAGATTTCCAAGTTTTTATTCCCAATTTCTCTTCTTACATCATCATGAACCGGAAACAGCATGTGAACTGGAAGCAGTCCATGGACCACATTTTGAGAAACACAGCTCTACGGAAGCCAGTGTTAATTTACACAGTGGCCTGCATATGCATGCCTGTCAAATGGAGTTTAGGATGATGCTTAATACTACTAGGGCCCAGATACTTGAGGTTATTTCATTTTTTCCACTATTTTCAATGCATGTGAGTTTTTTCTCTTTAAAATTTTGAAATAGTAGGTATTAGCATCAGCCAAGTGAATCAGAACCAGAGTATCACAGCAGGTACTTTTCAATCACTAAATTCATTCCTCAGTTATTGAACATCCTCTCTATGCCACATCCCTAAATGGTAGAATCCAAATTTACGTTAAGTAAGTATGATTCCTACCTCAGACAAACCCAACTTAAATCCATCTTACAAAATAACTGGTGTGTAATCTGTAGATGTGTCAGGGTCATGAAAGGCAAGGGAAAACTGTAGAGTTTTACTACACTAATGGAAACTAATAAGACATGACTATTTAACAAGACACATCATTCAGAAACAAATGCTTACTCTGTAAAGGACATTAATTGGAATTTATCTGGACAACCGATGAAATGTAAATAGAATCTGAAGATTAGAGAGTAGTCATGCATCAGAGCTGTTTCCAGTCTACGCAGATTGCCATACACAACACCATAGCCTGGTGCCTTAAAGAACAGGAATTTATTTCTCAGACTTTTGGAGGTGGGAAAGTCCAAGATCTACTGATCAACTGGGTTACTAAACGAGGGCTCTCTTCTCTGTTGCAGATAGCAGTCTTCTAGCAATGCCCTCTCATGGTAGAGACCGAGGAAGCCAGCTCCGCTCTCTGTTGCCTCTTCATATAAAAGCACTATCCTATCATGAGGACTGCAGCCTCAAGATCTTATCTAAACCTAATTACTTCCCAAGGGCTCCACCATCAGATACCACTGTACCTGGGCTTAGAGCTTCAGCATAGGAATCACGAGGGCGAGGGGGCAGGTGGGTGCACGATTCAGTGCAGAGCCCTGGATATTGCTGATTTTATTGTGGTTACATGGCAAAAGTCCTTGATTGAGGGAGACATGTTCTAAAGGAGCTGGGGGCAATGGGGTATTAGCGGGTAGTTAACTTTTAAATAGTTCAGAGGAAAAAGTTTCCTGTACTATACTGGCATATTTTTGGTAATCTTAAGATTGTTTCAAAGGTATTGTTTCTGGCCAAGTTTTTGTAGCAAGTTGGTAGTGCCAGACTACAGAGCTGGAGGCCGTGTGATAACCAGAGTTTGAATCTTGGTCTGAGGCCTGAAGACACACTGGGGTGTGTGTGCATGGCCCAGGATCCTGGCAGGATGAAGGACTGAAAGAAGGGAATGGTGGCCTGTCCAAGTCCTGTGGACTGTGTAGGGTTTGGTACTCCCCCCAGTCCCCAACACACACATGACTTTATCTCTCTCATGCATTCACACCCACTGTATTATGGACAGATGAAAAAAAAATTAAAGAAAAATCAAACAAAAGTAAGACATTGTTTCTGGTCAAGATTCTTAATTCTACTAGGAAAGAAATAGATGTGAACAACTGTAAGTAAATACCTTAGGGGCACTGAAACACATGTAACAGGGTTAAAATAGAAAAGCCAAGGGTAAATTGGTTAAGAAAGAAAAAAAGACAGTCCTCACAAAGAAAGTAAATTTGAAATGGGTCAGAATGTAAAACAACCCAGGGTCTATTGGATCCAGCTTACTAAGTAATGATTATGTGACAAGATTTGCATTTTTGACTTTTATTTTTCTAGTCTCTTGACTTTTTATTTTTCTAGTCTCTTGACTTTCTATTGATCCATTACCTTGATTTACCATTTATTTTCATGATTATAAAAGGACAAAAGATTTACAGAAGTTTGAATAAAAGAGTATAATAAATTAGTAGCTTAAGATAGGTTATGAGTCAGATAAAAATGTATCAAAAATTGTTTCTTTTTGCATAGCAAAGTATAGTTTTTATAAATTTATGACCCATTTTGATTTTTTAAAGAATTATTTTATTTAACTTTATTTATTTTTATTTTACCAGAGAAAGAGAGAGAGAGAGAGAGAGAAAGCCACTTGTCCGGTACTCGAACAGCAGTCAGCCATATGGGAAACCGGCACCCTTAACCACCATGTCACCCACCAACCCCTCAAAGTATATTTTAACAATGAGTCAGATAAAAATGTATCAAAAATTGTTTCTTTTTGCATAGCAAAGTATAGTTTTTATAAATTTATGACCCATTTTGATTTTTTAAAGAATTATTTTATTTAACTTTATTTATTTTTATTTTACCAGAGAAAGAGAGAGAGAGAGAAAGCCACTTGTCCGGTACTCGAACAGCAGTCAGCCATATGGGAAACCGGCACCCTTAACCACCATGTCACCCACCAACCCCTCAAAGTATATTTTAACAAAACCCTTAAGCTAACTTAATTCACTCTCACTGTCCCACTTCTGGTCTTACTGACTTCTAGAATTCAGAGGCTGATTGACCTGGCAAGTCTCCAGATATGCTGCTACAACTACGGTCCTTCCTAAAATCTTGTATGCAGTTCTAATGGGCAGGCAAGAGGTAGAGTGTTCTTTATTTTCACAACCTTTCATAGAGGCTCATGATTCATTCATTCATTCCTTGAGCAAATATTTATGTGACATCTATGTAAAGCTATTAAATTCCCTGCCTAGGGTATACCTTGATTGCTTCCTTTGTTTTATTTCTTCTTTCTTTCCTTTCTTTGTAAAATTTGAGCTAACATTCAAAGCCATGATATTTTACATACAAATGTCCATATTTGACTTCCTAAATCTTCTGAAGTTAATGATCACTAGAATTTACAACTGGTTAGGAAATTTAACCGGAATGACTGGAAGTAGACTTTATAGACCATCTTGATATTTGCTCCTCAGTCCACCTCATGCCTTACTGTCTAATAGTTACGGCATCCATTGTTGTTCCATGGATGGGTCCTAGAGACACCTGAATTTGTAACTCTACCAAATACATAACAAAGAAAAGAAGAGAACTCTGAAAACTCTTATTTCAGGCTCTAGGCTTACAAAGGTCATCAATAAGCTAGGGGGAAAAAAAAAACTTAGAAAAAGATTGATGATGATTCTTTCTCTTTTTCCAGTGATTACATTATTTTCCCAGTAAAAAGTATGTGCAGAAATGGAGCTTTACTACAATTCAAATGAAAAGAGAAATATGACGCACTAGGTATTACATTGAGGTTTAAAATAGATTTTTTATACTCACTAATTCTTAATTTTTCCATGAAGGAAATAGAAATCAATATATGTATTCTCCAGTTTTAAATTTGTATTGCACTGAATTCAGCCTAGGTGGAACCAGAGGTTTTTCAGGCATGATTTAAAATGCTAATAACTACTTTTTGTTGGTTGTGGCTATCTGCATTATGTAAAATACTGCAAACAATGTTCCCTTTCTTCTTACAGAGGTTGCATGAAGAATTGTTTCTTGGGGCCAGCAGGTAGCATGGTGGTTAAGGCACTGGACTCTCACCTAGTGGACTGCAGTTTGAGTTCCTGACCTGGCAGTTGGAAAATCACTCTGGGTATGTGAGTGCATGTTCAAAATCCCAAAAGGAGAATGAAGGAGAAGGGATTGTAGCATGGCCATCCCCACTAGTGGGTGATTTTTCACTTTCCCTTTCACTGTCTCTCTCTCTCTCTCTGGCAAGAGTATGCACTCTATGGCAAATTATTTTAATTGCTTCCTTTTATGAATTACTGCTATTTTGTAAGTAAACATCCATAATTTTAATCCCCAGTGCTAACTTTATTATACTATTAACAACAAGAATAATAATGTCTTACAAGTGTACAATGCTTTGAGGCTAACAAAATTTTAAGTCTGTAGTAAGTAATGTAAATTCAAATTCAACATTAAAGGAAAAAAGATAAAAATGAAGGTTGTGATGTGACATACTATGATATGATCTATTTCTCCCTGAACTACTACAGAGATGGCAGACCACTGGTGAGAGACTAGAGGTGAAGGGAAGAAGCAAGGGGTGTCATTTGGGGTAAACTTTGAAGAAATTGATAGATTTTAAGTTTCATGTACCTACAACACAGTTGTATGAGTCTCTATATTGCTACATCTTCTTTCCTCTGACCATTGAGATGTATTTACCTAATATTATTTTTCCTGTACGTCTTTTCCACTTCTTTGTTCATTTCTTAATTTCTTTCTTTCTTTCTTTCTTTCGTTCTTTTTTTTTAGAGGTTTTTGCTATAGGGTGTGTGCGCTCATCAGAAAGACAGAGACAGAAAGTGAGAAATCACCCCCTGGGGGGATGGCCACACTGCAATCCTTTCTCCTCCATTCTCCTCTCAGGATCTTGGTATGCATGCACACATGCCCAGCATCAGTTTAAACCACCGGGTTCAAGACTCGCATCGTGGTCGACTACATGGGAGTCCAGTGCCATAGCCATTATGGCAACTGTTGGTCCCTCATTTCTTAACTTCTCTATTCAATGTACAAATGTGAATTATTCTTTTTCATGCCTGTCAAAGTAAATTAAGGAAGGTCTCTTTCTATTCTATTTTAAAATTCTATTTTAAAAAGTTTAGAGAGCCTGTTAAATAAATGATATAGCCAAAATATTGTCTAATAAACTGCTATAAAAAGAATGAAATAGATAAGATATGTTGACTAGAAGGATGTCCATAACTAAAACAGTAAAACAAACACCAAACTGTGCATATGTTAGGAAAACAATTTGTGCACATATTGATATCAATGTTTATGTACATAAAGAAGGAGTCTGGAAGAGTTAATACCAAAACTTTAGCAGCAGTTGACCTTGAGGGAAATATAATTTTTAGTATAGTATGATTATCTATTTTTAATAATTTGAACAACAAAGATATTTATATCAGAAGAAATAGAAAGAATATACAATCTATTTTCCCACTCTAAAGTTAAACAAATAGTTTCTACTTTTTTTAAATTATAAAGTTTAGAAAATATTAGAGCATAAAGTTTTGTGCTGAAATAGATCAGAATTCTTGAATAATCATATTCCAAGAAGGGTGCTAAAGTTAAAATTATGTTAATATTAAAGCAGAATTCTAGCTTCATTAGAAAGAAACTAAAAACA
Source organism: Tupaia belangeri chinensis (assembly GCF_000334495.1). Taxonomy (NCBI): domain Eukaryota; kingdom Metazoa; phylum Chordata; class Mammalia; order Scandentia; family Tupaiidae; genus Tupaia; species Tupaia belangeri. The sequence goes on from NW_006207036.1 coordinate 1,021,771, forward strand.
TAATTTTTTATCAATATGCAGGAAGGCTACCCATTTTCTGTACATATATGAAAAACATAAACAATAATCACCTAATGGCAAAAGATAACAAATACAATAAATGTATGCATCTCCTTTACCATTTTTCAATGTAGTGCTAACTGAACTTTTTTTAAAATCTTTTTTTTTCGAAAGTACAGCAGAAGACATATAAGGATTAAATAGAACCATCAAACCTTGGCCATAAATCAGAAAATAATATAATACTTCATCACAAAAGCATGTGCATTACAAATATATTGTAACCACTAGGAAAACAAAGGACTTCTTTAGTTTCAGCAACTGCAATGTCAGTTGGTCTCACCCAGTGATACATCCAGTATTCTTGCCAACCGGTCATATGAGGCCCATTCCTTTGCCACTCAACTGGGTCACCAAAATAGCACATTCTTTTCATATGGTCTTCAAGGAGTCATATATCCATTTACAATCCTTGTTTTACTTCATCCTCATTTCAATTTAATCAGTAGATAGAATGAGGTTTTTACAGTACTTTACAGATGAGGAAACTCAACATCCTAACAGAACCATTACTTGTGAGCTACAAATCTCATGAACAGTGAAGAAACTCTTGCCTACAAACACACAGCAAGCTTAAGACATCACCGACCAAAGTACAAACAAATGCAACTGCTTTGACACTACAGACTTTCTGAGTCCCGGCTCACTGTTGATTTTTACGTTATTGTTATTTGGCTTTTTGCTGTATGTCTCTAATCTGCACTGTTCTGCTCTTTGGGGCATTGAGCAGTTTGTCCTAAATTAGAAAAGAGGTGCTAGAATGTGGGAGTGGGGCTGACCTACATCTGAAAAATTTGCATATGACTCACCATGATTAAACAATTTGGTTTGAAATAGCTACAATTAAGTTATTATCAAAGAAGTATTTATTAGGTGAGATATTCTAAATTTATCCTCATATACATCCTAACCAAGAAAAGGGCCACATTTTCTGCACTATATCAAGTAAAGCAAATACTGAAGCAAATTCTTCCAAATTAACATTTGTATTCTTATATCATTGACAGCTAATTATATGTTTGATTACTTTAGTTGTTACTTTAAAATTTACAAGTTTAGAATAGCCAGGGAAATGTGAAATTATGGTGGGCAAGAAATTCACAGTTTCTAATCATTATATTTCTCTCTATAATAAATATATATGTATATAAGATTGCTGGAAATTATGTTTGGTAATGTCAAGCTATCATAAAAGTATAAAGGTAGTATAGAAGTTAAAACAAAGAATAAATTCTATTTACAAAAAAAACACAAACAGCCCAGATGAAAAATTCAAAATGACAAACTTGTGTTAGATGATTTCAAGTTTGGCAAGTAAGTAGATATCATACACTTTTCACTTATTCAGCATAAGCAGCATGTATCTGACAATGGTAGTACATAATCAAAACATAGCTAAAACAAATGCAATATATGTTATAATCAGAAAAGGTTTTTTTTCCCTACCTTTATGAGTAACAGGTTCTCTGATTAATCTTTAAGGCTGTCCTGCAAAACAAGTAGAAAACAGCTGACATAGGGAATAATACAATAGCAGGAGTGCTTTCACATTATGATTCACATTCGGTGTGAGTGGTCTATGATTCACATTCGGTGTGAATGGTCTATTTGCTGCCTGACCATATACTATGGCAAGGCATTGTCTGTTCTCTCCTCACATATACATGAGACTGGCAACACCGATAGTGACAAAGGGCACGCGAGCATTAGAATAAAAGCATTATATGTGGATAGAGCGTTTTTGTTCTCTGCAGAGCATGAATGGTAGTGATTAGACTCTTTGTCGTTCACAACTATTAGCCAATCTAGTAATTTTGCTAGTGACAGTTGGTAAAGGTGAAAGGCAAAAAAGAAAATCACGTTATATTGCTAAAATAATGCAAAAAAATAAACTAAACAACAACACAACTACAAAATTAAGAATTCCATATTTAATCACATCTTTTTATAAGATTAGAGCTGTAGGTACTAAGAGGGTAGTTCCTTTGGGGACATGTTAGTAAGATTTCAGCTCAGAGGAACCCAAGGCTTGCATTCTAGGTATTTAATAGAAATATTATCTGCCACAGGGAACTGCTACAAGGAAACTCTAGTGCCCTTCATTAAAACAGAATTAGTCTGATAATAGAAGGTAATTTAAAAGTCAACTGGCCCCACTTCCTCACTCTACAGTTAAGCAAAGAAAGCAAGGTTGCATAGTGAGTTCATAGCAGAACTACTGGTAAAATTTCCACCTCCTGGCCTAATACTTATTCCACCACATTAAGTTATTTAATTTCTTGAACCTTCCTATATTGGAAAGAAGCACAAGTACAGTTACCCATTTTGCTCTTAATAACTTTCAGCTTCCCAATGAAACGTCATAGTTCTGCCTAAATTAATAATTTGTATCATCAAGAGTCAATATCTACCTCTTTTAATTTCTTTGGCAGAGAGATATACCAGAAAATTCAATGACAGGATTTTGTTCATAAACTGCTTACAAATCAATGAGAAAAAAACAAAAAAACAAAAAAAAAAAAAAAAACAAGAAAAAAAAATCAAGGAAAGGAAGCACATAAAATATAAAGCTGGCCAAAAAAAAGTCAACAACACTAAGAGCTGGATATGAAAGAAACCACGTAGTTGTCCTTCATGTAAAATCTGTTCTCTGGGAAGACTTCAAAGAAAACTTATCATTTTCTCTTTAACATATGCTTTTCCTCATTCTAAATGTATCTGTACCATTATAAGGAATAATGGAAATATTCTTTTACTGCCTGGCTAGACTTCATATTTAGTAACATATACAGATACAATACTTTTTGATTCTTAACAGAATGTAATTTTTGTAACATTAATAAACGGTTTCTTGTAAATGGTTTCAAAAGATACGCAATAACCCTTGGCCCAGTTTTTCTGTTAACAGATAGTAAGTAACCCTGTATGTTTTCAGGAGGGTTTTTTTTAAAAAATTCTTAAAAATAAAAGAAAAAAAAACAAAAAAAAAAAAAAAAAAAAAAAAAACAAGAAAAAAAAATCAAGGAAGGAAGCACATAAAATATAAAGCTGGCCAAAAAAAAGTCAACAACACTAAGAGCTGGATATGAAAGAAACCACGTAGTTGTCCTTCATGTAAAATCTGTTCTCTGGGAAGACTTCAAAGAAAACTTATCATTTTCTCTTTAACATATGCTTTTCCTCATTCTAAATGTATCTGTACCATTATAAGGAATAATGGAAATATTCTTTTACTGCCTGGCTAGACTTCATATTTAGTAACATATACAGATACAATACTTTTTGATTCTTAACAGAATGTAATTTTTGTAACATTAATAAACGGTTTCTTGTAAATGGTTTCAAAAGATACGCAATAACCCTTGGCCCAGTTTTTCTGTTAACAGATAGTAAGTAACCCTGTATGTTTTCAGGCAGCCCAATGAAAAAAATCAACATTACATTACGTAACCATAGATTCCATCCTGTACTACCAAGACAGAATTCTAGCAGACTGGGAACTGAGCAAACAGCAACACAATAGCTGTGGGAATGTTTTCTTGTGCTAGAATCTCAGAGATAGCTTGTGTGTGCCACTTTGCAAGCATGCAGTATATCAGTCAGATGCATCTTTCCTTGCTGGACAAACTCAATGATTAATTCATATTTCTCTTGCAGAATGTCAAAGGATAAATGTAGTAAGTTTAATAGTCATAGCAGGTACTTTTTAAAAGACATTAAACAAAATGTGTTTTAAAATGTAAGATTTAAATAAGTTGAGAGTTTGAGGAGTACCCATTTGGAGAAGCTAGTAGGACAAGGAAAGCATTATTTAATAATGAGATTATTTACTGTTCTCTATTACTCTAATTTTTCAATTCTGCTTTCATTGCTAAGAAAAGATGCTGAGATCTTTTTGGTGGCAAAGTTTAATCAACTTAACACAACCACATTTAAGAGAAATAAAATCACAGAATGCATTCAAAAGAAATACGTTCTTTGAAATATCAGTTCACTGGTAAAGTATGAAGTGGGTCCAAATTTTTCCGCAAGACACAATTATAATTCAGCACTCTTATTTTATAGCTATGGATACTTACAAACACACACTATTGCAGGCAGACACAATTGTATGTTCTATAAGCAAGCACGGGAATATATGCTTCTAATGCATTGTGTGTTTTATGCTCTCAAATATCCTTGGCTAGAAACAAAAATTCTGGCTTTTCACTATCTCCAAAACCAAGATTATGGTAAATAAACACATATGCAAGTTTCAAAGTGATACACATGGTACAAATGACTGTCAATTTAAGGCAAAATTGCCACAATGTGTAAAGCAAGATTCTTTTTTTTTTTTTCTTTTTAGAGTTTTTATGCTATAGGGCACGTGCGCTCGCCAGAAAGACTGAGGACAGAGAGAGAGAAAGCGAAATATCACCCCCCAGGGGGGATAGCCACGCCGCAATCCCTTCTCCTCCATACTCCTCTCGGGATCCTGGGCATGTACGCACATGTGTCCAGCATGAGTTTACACCACTGGGTCCAGGACTCAAACCGTGGTCAGCTACATGGGAGTCCAGTGACATAGCCACTATGCTAACTGCTGGTCTCAAGAAAGATTCTTTTGAGAGCTAAAGAAGGACAAAGGTAAGAAGGATAAAGATAAGCTCAAGTTACTAGTTTTTAATATAAATTAATGAGAAACTCTTTGTTCTCTATTCTTCTTGTCCACTGATGAGATTATTTATTAAGATGCCACCAAAAACTTGTTTAAAATACTCTGTTTTAGAAAAATAGAGTTTGAACAACTGAGCAAATTGAGAATATTGTGTAAATGTATTCAAACTTTCATTCGTAAAAGCTTTATTTATTTCTTTCACGAGAATTAGAGGTCACAACAAGTTTATATTCTACAGGAGAGCAAGGTTCTTCTCAGTGCATTTGAAGAAGAGGAGCAAAATCAGACCTTAACAAATCTACCAAAAGTTCATAGGAACGAACAAGAAACTTTACAACGTTTATACATACACTTCTGACATAAAATAAACATAGTCTTTCAGTGAGTGTATAGGGAGTTACACTTAGTGTATTTAATAATACAGACTTTGAATTTATAGTACTATGGATTTTCAAAAGTCCATGAGAAATACATATTATGAAAAAAACACTATGCATAGATTTTAATTTTTTGCACCAAATAAACTCATACTTTAATTTCATTTGTTCCACAAACCATTAGCTTTCCCCTCATTATCTGTTGGTCAACTGAACTAAAAACATTTATATTGCTGAGGTTAGCAGGTGGCATGGTAGCTGGAGTGTTGGACTCTCACATGGCAAACCACAGCCTTGGATCTCAGAGCTTGAAATTCATGCCAGTAAAATGTGCATGCATGCCCAAAATCCCAGGAAGAGAACGGAGGAGAAGAGAGTGTGGACATCACTCCTGGGAGGGGGGGTGATTTCTCACTTTCTCTCACTGTTTCTGTCTCTCTCTGGCAAGCACATGCACTCTATGGCAAAAACCTTTAAAAACATTTTTTTCGACTGCCTAGAGAAGGATTTCTTTTTATTTTACAGATACATAAACGAATTCAGATGTATGCTGTGATACTAGTGGGCAAGACCTACTTTATTAACACAGCATATCCACTTTTGATATCCCACAAGGCCTAGTGTTCCCTTTTTTGCAGTAAAAATTCATTACCTCCCCACTCATTCAATTTTGAGATTTATCATTCAGCTCCTTTTCAAAACATATAACATCCACTAATAGTATGTTTCCATTTCAAAACTTTTGTTGTCCTATCTAATTCACACATAAGAATAAACACAAAACTAAATAAATAGATATTAATTTAAAAAGACAAGATTAATTTTTAGCAAAGTAGTTTTTTATTCATGAGAAATAAATATGCCTTTTTATGCATTTTATTTTCCAGTCTATATCTCGCAATTTGAATAACCTTATTTTGTACTTGGAAGTCCAGGATGGGGTTAGAGTTATTACCTGTCTCTTGTGTTTGGTCTCTCTAATGATTAGAGCAAGAAGTTGTGGCTTTTTTTATGACAAACGTTCTTCTTATAAACAGGTATAAAATCACAATCTACAATTATCTCAAAAATATCATCTTTGTATTGCATAACTGGATACATTATTCATTGTCCATTAAAATAAAATAAAACTGATAAAAAGACAGATGTATAAGACCAAAAGCTTCATAATATTATAACCATCTTCACTTCCTAACTATTACCACATGGTATAAATTATAAGGCTACTCTGACCTTTCAAAAGCTGAAGCTTTTTTTGCCTGGTGATAGAGTGGTTTGAGAATAGAATGGTTCCAACAGTAACTTCATGTCCAAGGAATTTGATAAGGCCTTTTCCCCACAAAGGCCCTATTGGAGAGAATGATATGACTGGTTTCCTGCCAAAAGACTCGCCGTACACATTGATCTCAAGTGATCATTTTTTTCCAAGTGACAGTTAGAACATGCCCATTAGGATGGTTCTAGAAGTGTTCTTAAGCAACTTGTAGAAGCCCAGCTGAGGTCTTGTCAGTTGATCTGAGAATAGCAGTGACAGCATCCCAAGGACAGATTGTCAAAATGTCATGTTCGATATCTTTCCGGAATAAAAATCTCCATACAGGAAAATGTGCTGTATTTTAAAATCACATAAACTTGAGAAATGTAATTTTTAGCTATGTTTATTTTATATATCACAAAGTGAGTTGTATATTATTTGTTAAAAACGTACATACCTATACTTTTTTTGCATGAATTTTCTTTTGATTGCATTTAATGGTATGGACTGTATAATATTACTTTAAAAAAAATCCCATTCTTTGGGGAGGAAACACCAACTAATTTTTATTAAGATAAGCTCATATACAAAGTGAGAAATTCTTACACTTGCAGAACTTACACACTACCAAAAGCAATATATTTATAAAAATAAATATGTAACATGGTTGGTACAATGTGCTATGAAGAGAGATATTTCAGGGAAATGTGGGAACTGGGGGTGGGAGTCATGTCTTAGATAAGGTGGGAAGTCCAGGGAGATTAGGAAGAGGAAGGGCAAAAGGAGAGCTGACAACGCTTCCTGAGGGCCATCAGCTATCACCTAGGTTTTGCTGGTTTGAACTTAAGAGCCTGAGTCTCCCTTATGTCACCACGTGCTTGTTCTATAAAACCAGGTAACAACATAGAATTTGAGATTTTTTTTAAGTTTATTTACTTCTGAGGGACAGAGAGAGTGGCAGAGAGAGAGAGAGAGAGAGAGAGGGGGGGGCGTTCTCAACAGAGTCTTTATGGCGCAATCGGTACCAATCTTAGCCAGCTGTGATCGGGGACACATGTGTGTAGGCCTGGTGTACACAGAGAGGCCCAAGGATGCAAAAAGGGGCCTTTCCATGTGAGTTCCTGTGCTTTACCACTTACTGCACATCCATCAGGCCCTGTAAAATTCACAATGTTTTTCTTTTTTCATACTAGAGGGTATGTACATGTGTATGAGAGACCGAGAGAGAGAGAAAGAAAAATCTTTCGAAAGGGCCTGGTCATGCCACAACCCTTTTCCTTCCAATTCTCCCTCCCACCAGGATCCTGGACAACTGTGCCATGCCTGAGGCCAACTGGGCCAGGACTCAAACCCTGACTAGCCATGTGGGATCTGGCTTCCTCTGTGCAGTGCCTAAGGAGGCCAGCCCCAATTTACAAATTTTTGTAATACATGTATTTGATTGCAAAATATCTGGAAAAAGAATGAAAGATATGGGGCCAGCAGATGGTATAACAGTTATGTCACTGGACTCCCATGTAGTCAACCACGGTTTGAGTCCCAGATCTGGTGGCTTGAAACTCATGCTGGGTTCGAGTGCATGTGCACCCAAATTCTGAGAGGAGAATGGAGACAAAGTGATTGTGTCAAAGCCATTCTCCCTGGGGAGTTATTTCTCACTTTCTGTCTCTCTTTCTCTGTTTTTCCAGTGGGCAAATGTGTCTGATAGCAAAAAGCAAATTTACAGGTAAATATGTGAAAAGAACAGCACAGTGATTAGAGGGCACTGGAATAAACTCAGTGGTCTCTATTTAGCTTTGGACACTATCCTAGGCCACTTTATATGTAAGTTGAAATTCATAGGTATTATTTTCACATTAAAGAGAAGAAAATAGATACTTAAGAGGTTTAACTAATCTCTCACATCCCAAAGACTGTAACAGGGAAAGGCAGCATTTTGACCTGGGTCTCTATCACTATTGAACCCAGTTCTGCCATCCCTGCCTATGGAACCTCTGAAGAATGAGGTTTCTTCCATTCTTCCACTATAATTTGACTTCTCTCAATTCTCAATTTTTTTTTTTTTTTTTTTTT
>NW_006207036.1:1030596-1061208 GCF_000334495.1 Tupaia belangeri chinensis
TGAGGGAGAGAGAGAGTGGCGGAGAGAGAGAGAGAGAGAGAGGGGGGGGCATTCTCAACAGAGTCTTTATGGCGCAATCGGTACCAATCTTAGCCAGCTGTGATCGGGGACACATGTGTGTAGGCCTGGTGTACACAGAGAGGCCCAAGGATGCAAAAAGGGGCCTTTCCATGTGAGTTCCTGTGCTTTACCACTTACTGCACATCCATCAGGCCCTGTAAAATTCACAATGTTTTTCTTTTTTCATATTAGAGAGTATGTACATGTGTATGAGAGACCGAGAGAGAGAGAAAGAAAAATCTTTCGAAAGGGCCTGGTCATGCCACAACCCTTTTCCTTCCAATTCTCCCTCCCACCAGGATCCTGGACAACTGTGCCATGCCTGAGGCCAACTGGGCCAGGACTCAAACCCTGACTAGCCATGCGGGATCTGGCTTCCTCTGTGCAGTGCCTAAGGAGGCCAGCCCCAATTTACAAATTTTTGTAATACATGTATTTGATTGCAAAATATCTGGAAAAAGAATGAAAGATATGGGGCCAGCAGATGGTATAACAGTTATGTCACTGGACTCCCATGTAGTCAACCACGGTTTGAGTCCCAGATCTGGTGGCTTGAAACTCATGCTGGGTTCGAGTGCATGTGCACCCAAATTCTGAGAGGAGAATGGAGACAAAGTGATTGTGTCAAAGCCATTCTCCCTGGGGAGTTATTTCTCACTTTCTGTCTCTCTTTCTCTGTTTTTCCAGTGGGCAAATGTGTCTGATAGCAAAAAGCAAATTTACAGGTAAATATGTGAAAAGAACAGCACAGTGATTAGAGGGCACTGGAATAAACTCAGTGGTCTCTATTTAGCTTTGGACACTATCCTAGGCCACTTTATATGTAAGTTGAAATTCATAGGTATTATTTTCACATTAAAGAGAAGAAAATAGATACTTAAGAGGTTTAACTAATCTCTCACATCCCAAAGACTGTAACAGGGAAAGGCAGCATTTTGACCTGGGTCTCTATCACTATTGAACCCAGTTCTGCCATCCCTGCCTATGGAACCTCTGAAGAATGAGGTTTCTTCCATTCTTCCACTATAATTTGACTTCTCTCAATTCTCAATTTTTTTTTTTTTTTTTTTTTTTTTTAGATTTCTGCCATAGGGTATGTGTACTCTTTGGGAGAGAGACAGAGACAGAGAAAGAGGTAAAGGGAGAACTCAAACCCCTCACCCCCCACCTGGGGAGAGACCAGGGGATGGCCGCACTGCAATACCTTTTCCTCCATTCTCCTGTAAGGATTTTGGTCATGCACCCACACACACCCAGCATGTTTTTCAAGTTGTCAGGTTCAGGACTTGAACCTCAGAGTCAGCCATGTGGGATCCAGCTCCCTTAACCACCATGCCACCTGCTGACCCATCTCAATTCTTAATATCTATGACAAAACTATGTAATAACTGCTATTTTGTATTTCTGCAATGCATTTAAATGCTTCAAGGCATAGTTCCTAACTGCTTACTATTACTCATATAAGTTCTGAAATAGGTACTATTCAGGAAAGTGAAGGCAGAATGGTTAAATAATCATTTATGTAACTTCATCTAATCATTAGTGAGAAAGATGGCACTAAACCATAAATTTGCAAACTCAGTATCCATTGGTTTTCTATAGTATCAGACTGCCTTTAATTCTGAGTCATAAAAGTGCAACAAGGTCATAAAACCATCAATGAAATACTTTTTGCGTTGGAGTGGAATCTCTGTAGTAACAAATTAAAAATCAAGTTCCCCCACTTTCTCTAATTAGCCTTCTCACTCACTATCTTTCATAAGCTTGTTTTAGACTGCATTTTGTTTCCTGGCCCCAGTCAAACAAACACATGTAATCAATTCTAATTTGGGGACATATCAAGTTAGTCTTAATATAATTCTACAAATGTTAGCCTTAGTATAATTAGACTTCATATAATTCTGTCAATATTTTAATATTTGTATAAACTATGTATAATTCCATTAGTTGCTTATATTACCCATGGTTCCCTTAAAAGCAGACATCACAGATATCAGAAGACCTGCAGGTGGTGTAGTGATTAAGATGCTGAGCTCCCACTTGGCTGACTGTGGTTCAAGTCACAGATCCAATACTTGGCGCATGTGTGTGGCTACCCAAAATCCCAATAAGAGAATGGAGAAGAAGGGATTATGGCATGGCCATCTTCCCTAGGTAGGATGACTTTTCACTTTTTCTTTCTTTTTGGTGAGTACATGGGTACTATTAGCAAAAACCTTTTAATAAAGCAGATTTTTTACTTTAAAATATATTTATAAATAGGGACCAGCAGTTAGCATAATGGCTATGTTGCTGGACTCCCACGTAGTCGACCGTGGTTCAAATCCTGGACCTGGTGGCTTAAACTCACACCGGGCGCGCACGCGTGTGTGCCCAAGATCCCGAGAGGAGAATGGAGGAGAAGGGATTGCGGCATGGCTGTCCCCTCTGTCTGGCGAGTGCACGTGCTCTATAGCAAAAACCTCTCCAAAAAAAAAGAAAAAAAATATGTTTATAAATAGGGAAATGTCTAAGTGGAAAAGAAATTTAGTAAAGTAAAATGAATAAATACTCAAGTAAATATTAAGCCCTAAGGTGACTCCTATATTTTGATATTATTTCTTGATAATCCAACATTTTATTTAATTTTTTTTGAGAGGATTTTGCTATAGAGTGCGTGTGCTCACCAGAAAGACAGAGAGAGACAGAGAGACAGAAAGTGAGAAATCACACCCCCAGGGGGGATGGCCACACTGCAATCCCTTCTCCTCTTAGAATCTTGGGCATGTACGCACACATGCCTGGTGTGAGTTTAAGCCACCAGGTCCAGGACTCAAATCGCGGATGACTCAAATCCTACATGGGAATCCAGCAACATAGTCATTATGCTAACTGCTGGTCCCTCACATTTCATTTAATTTTAAAAAACAATTTCATCTTTACTTGACAGTCCAAATTTTTTATGACAACAATTATTTAGCTATAGGAATGAAGAAGACTCAAAAAAGGTAGATTACAAATCATCTGCCTGTAATTATCAAACTGACAACTAAGAAAGGCATAATTACTGGCCTTTATTTTTTCCAGAATTAATCCATATATATTACAGTCTAAATGCTATGATATGTTTTTTTTAATCTTTTTTTTTTTTAAGAAGTTTTTGCTATAGGGCGCATGCGTTCACCATTCAGAGAGAGACAGAGCGACAGAAAGCAAGAAATCATCCCCCCCAGGGGGAATGGCCACGCCGCAATCCCTTCTCCTCCATTCTCCTCTTGGGATCTTGGGCACGCACGCACACGTGCCCGGTGTGAGTTTTAAGCCACCGGGTCCCAGATGCGAACAGCAGTCGACCAAGTGGGAGTCCAGCGACATAGCCATTATGCTAACTGCTGGTCCCATAAATGCTATGATATGTTGTTTTATAGAATGATAACTCAGTTTTAAATGCCCCAGAGATTAAGATATAAAATTCGCCACATTCAACAAGGATAACTGCTCTTATTTTAGAGCAGTTAGTACCTTACTCCATATGGTGTCACTAAGCCTTTGCCTGACTTTTATAACTCAAAATGTGTAGGGACAATTAATTTACAGAGACACAAGAATAACTTGGTAACTCCATTTTTTCAATAGAGCTGGAGAACTTTTATTCTTGAAGTTTTCTACTAGAAAGTCAACATTTAATTTAACAATCCATATTTTACAACTGATTTATTAAAAAAAAGTAATCCTTAAATAGTACATCAATATCCTATGACTCCAAATTTTATTTTATTACTCTCCTTCAAGTCTGAAGAAAATGATTAATTCATTAAGTTCCACAGACAGCACAGTCCCACTGACATGACATTTAGTCTAAAGTCCTATACACTCAGGAGAATTAAGAATAGTCAGCATCAATCTGACCTGAAATCTGATTGTATTCCTGGCTCAGGATACCTGTAGTAAATTTTAAATCCACACTAAAACACGAAATTAAACTAGAATAGTTATATTGTGTAAAAAACTTTTCACAGTAAAGTAAAAATTAACATTAAAATTTTATCAGAGTTTAACCTTCTTATAGTGCTTTATCCAATTAAGCTTTCGAAATGCCTAATTATGAATTAATTGAATCTGATTAGGCTATCAAAGTGCATAAATAGCTGTGAATTAATTGAAAATAACTTCATATAAGATTTTAAAGTTTGCTCAGGTTTCAAATGGTTACAGAAATAATATAACTTTTAAAATGTCAAAATATGCTATACATATTATACTCTTCTGCTAGGTTGGGCCAGTGTCTTCCATAGCAAGATACTAAACTACTGTTTAAAATACATTTTTAAATCAATAGGTTCTTGATAATTATCAATATCATTACCAAAATCTTCCAGGATTTTATTAAGATTTGATTCCCTAAATAGAGTTTTAAAGTTAAACTTACAGAAGGGGGAAAGGCCCTCACATGTTGACTTTTATGCTCTTTTTTGGTACTTTGATGACCAAAGAGAATTTTAAACAAATGATAATCCACATTTCCTGGCTTATAAAAAGTTGTGATATTTATGATCCAAACTAAGAAATATCACCAGCTAAAGCTATTAATTTTGAAATATCTACATATGTCTTTCTGTAGGTCCTCTCAGAAATTTTCTAAACTTGTAAATCAAAAATATTTTAATCAACTCTATATGAGAATCAAATTAGGTAAGAAAAAACTTATTTTGTAAAATATTTTTGTTTTTGTTTTTGTCATAAGGTGCATGTACTTGCCAGAGGGAGAGACAAAGAGAGGGAAAGTGAAAAAGCACCCTCCAGAAGGAATGGCCATGTTGCAATCCCTTCTCCTCCATTCTCTTAGGATTTGGGGCATACATGCACACACTTCTGGCATGATTTTCAAGCCAACATGTCAAAGTATGGTTGGACATGTGGGAGTCCAGCACCTTACCTACCAAGCCACCTGCTGGTCTCATAGCCCCATTTTCTATATACCTAAACAGAATGGGTCAATAGCCAAGTTTGAATATTATCCACATTCTCTCTATGGCAAACAGGTAACTCATTTTTCTCTAGAAGTACATCAATTAGGTTTTATACAAAATGACAAAATACAAAGATGATGTTAAATCAATGAGAAATATCAAAGTCAAAGGTTGTTTCTCAAAAAAAAAATCATTTCAATTGAATGACATCCAAGGTGTGCACATATTCTCATCAAGAATTAACCTTTATTGCTTCTTCTAGAGAACCTCTAGTAGCAAATAACTTAGAGCTTGTTTCTTGGAGAGAAGACACACACCACCTCCAAATTATTAAAGGTTCATCTAACACTAATACTTGAATTTTAAAATCTTTTGGGCAAATGCTTTAACATTCAATCCTCAAATGACACCACAAGCAAAAGTTTCTTTATTTGGTTTTAGCCATAATCATGCCTCTTAGATGATTTTTCTGTTCTAATGAGTTATCAAATCAAAGTTGCAATGGCTCAACTTGTGTCAAAGATTATAATATACAGGTTCCTGATGAAACAGGACAACTTACAAGAAGATCTCAAATAGCTAGCTAGAAGGTTCATCTATAAATGAATCAAATATCTTGGTGACCAGCAGTTAGTGTAATGGCTATGTCACTGGACTACCATGTAGTCGATCGCAGTTTGAGTCCCAGACCTGGTGGCTTAAAATCATGCCAGGTGCGTGTGCATGTGTGCTCAAGATCCTGAGAGGAGAATGGAGGAGAAGGGATTGCGGCATGGCCATTCTCCTGGAGGGTGATTTCTCGCTTTCTGTTTCTCTCTCTCTCTCTCTCTCTTTCTCTCTGTCTTTCTGGCGAGAACACACGATAGCAAAAACCTCTCAAAAGAAAAAAAAGTCTCATCCACCTCTGCAAAGATCTATCTCATTTTATAAAAATTGTATCTTGAGGTTGGCAGGTGGCATGGTGTTTAAAAGGGTTGGACTCCCACGTGGTCGACTGCAGTTTGAGTCCCAGACCTGGTGGCTTGCTTTTTCACTTTAATCTCACCCTTTCTCTCTCTTTCTCACTCAATCTCTCTGTCTCTCTCTGGTCAAATGAACAGTAATTATAATAATTTAAAAATTGAATGAAATAATTCTTAAAAATAAACAACTGTATCTCCCCATCCTTAGCATAGAAAATGGCAACTAGCAGGTACTAACAACATTTCTTGAATAAATAATAATTATTAAAGTTTTCAAAATGCAACTCAACTATATCTCTCTTACCCCTGCATAAAATTCTCCAAAAGAATCTCTTTGCTCTTAGAACAAAGTTTGAAATTAAAAATAAAAAAATAAATTACCAGAGAGTGTATGCACCAACTTTAGAGAGAGAGAAACAGAGAGAGAGAAAACAAGAAAGCATCCCTGTGGGGGACAGTCATGTTGCAATCCCTTCTTTTCTTTTCCTTTTGGAAGTTCGGGTACACATGCACCTGTACTTGGCAAGTGTTTCCATGCCTCTGGGTCTGGCACTTGAACCATACAGTTGGCCATATGGGATCTAGCCACCTTGATCACGTAACTGTCTGGCCCAAGATTGAATTTCTTAAAAGAATGTCTGAGGACTTGCAGATTAAGTTCATTTCACATGAAGATCCTACCTAACTGGCAAGGCTAACGTAGATTCTTTTGGGACCTTGTGAACACCAATGTCACTTCCACTGTCTGCAGATGTATGCTTCACACAATTATTTTTTAAATAGTTCAAGATACAAAAGTACAGAAGTGTCAAGAGTAATTAAACAAGCTCTAAGGATTCAGTTCAGATTTAACAGGCACCACCTACCATTTGCCATGCTTGTTTCACATATCTTTACATCTCTTAAAAAAAGTAGATCATGGGACCAGCAGATGGCATAATGGCTATGTCGCTGGACTCCCATGTAGTCAAACGCAGTTCGTGTCGCAGACCCAGTGGCTTAAACTCACACCAGGCTCATGTGTGCGCACACCCAGGATCCCGAGAAGAGAATGGAGGAGAAGTGATTGCGATGCGACCATCCCCCCTGGGGCGTGATTTCTCATTTTCTGTCTCTCTGTCTCTTTCTGTCTTTCTGGCAAGCACGTGTGCCCTATAGCAAAAACCTCTCAAAAAAATAATAAATAAAAAGTAGATCATAGCTCACTATTTCACTTCATTCAGGTTTCTTCTTCGAGAGGACTTTCCTTACCACTCAATCTAAAATGGCATCGTTCTCTGGGACCAGCAGATGGCATAATGGTTATGTCACTCGATTCCCATGTACTTGGCCATGGTTCGAGTCCAGGACCTGGTGGCTTAAAGCTCATGCTGGGCACATGTGCATGTATGCCCAAAATCTCGAGAGGAGAACGGAGGATGGGGATGACAAGGCCACCCCCAGGGAGGGATTTATTTCTTTCTGTCTCTCGGTCTCTCTGGCAAGTGCATATGCCATATAGAAAAATCTCTCTCTGGAAAAAATAATTGCATCGCTCTCTTAACTCTAATCTTTTTATTCTGCATTGTTATTTTTCTTAGCATGTACTACTACTTAAGATGTTCTGTATTTCTTTTCTAAAATGTCCGCGAGTCTTTCCGACTGTAAGTTTGTCTTTCTGAATATAAACTGAGTGCTAAACTTTATCGCAGTCACAGTTCCACCTAATGCATTCCATTTTCCCACCTCCACCTCAGATCTCAGCCATCCCTAGTCATCATGTCTATTTTCTACATGTATTTTTTATCTTGTCTAGAAAAATGTGTACCTGTAACAATGATACCAAATAATCCTCTTTCATCTCTTTGCCCGGTGAACTTTAGTCCATCTTCCAAATTTCATCACCTGTTGCTTCCTCCACCAAGCCTTTCCCCACTACCCTCGTGACTGACAAAGTACTCCTTTTCCTCAGCAACTGTGGCATTTAAGATCTTACAAAGAAATGGGTTATTATCTATTGAAGATAACTTAATAGTATTGTTAACTGAACTGGTGAGAAATGTACACATGTTGGAATATTCACTTTGCCAGCTAAGTAACATGTGATTGAATATATAAAAGAAATTGAAATAAAAACAAAAGAAAAAACAAACAAAATATTTTACTTTTGTTTGTGTGAATACTGAATAATCTGCCTCTTTCTGATACAGCACTGTAAGGTTCAGAAAGGTGGGTCAATGCTGGGTTTTTGTTTTTGTTTTACCAGAGGGTGTGTGTGCTTATAGTAGAGAGACAGAGAGAGGGAGAGAGAGAAAGAGAGAGAGAGAGAAAAAAAAAAAGAGAAGGAAAGTGAGAAAGCAATCCCCCATGGGTAATGGTCACACCACAATCTCTTTCTTCCTTTTGGGATTTTGGGCATTCATGCACATGTGCCTGATATGTTTCTCAAACTGGCAGGTCTGGAATTGAATTGCAAGGTTGTCCATGGGGGACCCAGCTGCCTTAACCACCAGGCCATGGTCTGACTACAGTGATGTGTTTTCATCATTCCTGGCAGGTTATAAGTACTCAGGAAACACCAGTGGATAGATGAATAGATCTGCAACATCATTCAGGAGTGAATCCTAGCTGTAGTGTCACATTTGAAGATTCAGACTTGGTAAGGCCAGAAATCAGTCACATCCTTGGACAGATTTTTCGTCTTCATTTTCCCACAAGTAAATTGGTTTGCCTGGCTAACATGAAACAAGAATAGCAGGGTATGGTTTCTATTTGCCACATAGTTATTTTCTCCCAGCGAGTTTTTATTATGCTGTGGAGGACCTTTCATTCATCTCTATGAGTTGGTCAGTGCAGCCACTGTTTCATATTTTAAGGCAAACAAATTAATTTCAACACATTCCAAAACCAGGAGTCACCAAATTACATTCAGGTACCAAAGAGGAAACAACTTTGTGCCATTTACTAATACGTCAATGAATCAAGTAGAAATATTTCCAGTTGCTGTTCCATGAATCTCAAGAATATCTCATGAAAACTCTGAGAACTTATTCACCTAGATTCCTACTCCAAAGTGCATAGATTTATATCAAGTCACACAGCATTTGTGTTTTAGATGGAGCTTTTCATGTCTTCTCTCTCCTTATCTTCCTTCCGAATTACGTGTATAGACACACACACACTTGCACACGTACCCCTTAATCAAGAATTGAGACTCAGAAAATATAAAATCCTTACATTAACATATAATACTTTCTGTTCAGTTTTACATAACAGATACATAAAAGTTCAAGAAAATGTAGAAAAAATTTGAAACTGAGGAACTGATTCTAAAAATATATTGACATATAAAACTGGATTTTAACAGAAAATTTCTCTAGGACATAAAAGAGATCTTACACTTGCTTTCACATATGCAAAATTATATCTTTAGTTTATGGCTTAGAAGACCAGAAAAGTAGTATCAATTATGTTATAAATATATCTTCAAACAATTTTATTAGATATTTTCCCAACCATATAAAAAGCAAAACATATCTCTAGGGTAAATAAATATTAGTTACACTTCATATGAAAAAACAAATCATGGGTACTAGCAGTTGGCATAATGGCTATGTCGTTGTATTCCCACATAGCTGAACATGGTTTGAGTCCCAGACCTAGTGGCTTAAACTCACACTGGGCACATATGCCTGCATGCCCAAAATTCTGAGAGGAAAATGGAGGAGAAGGGATTGTGGCATGGCCATCTGCCCTGGAGGGTGATTTCTCACTTTCTGTCTCTCTGTATCTCTCTGTCTTTCTAACGAACACAGGCGCCCTACAGCAAAAACCTCTTTAAAAAAATAGAAAAAGAAAAAGAAAAGCATGTACTTTTAAAACATGGGCAAAGACATATGTATATATATGAAAGCTATATACCTGAAAGCGGTATGATGTATAATAATAATCCATGACACACACATGCATAAACAGAATTTAGATACTTAGGAGTCATGTAAATAAACATTTGTTTTCCTCAGAGTCATTAATTCAATCATTATTTTTCAAAATACATATTTCTCTTTAGAAAATATATTTAGTATTTCTGTATTTTATGTAAGTGCCTAAAGCTCAAAATCCCACAGTAGCCTAGCAATGTAAATTAATTTTGTGGATTGGGGGTGGACTGTATTGGGCTAGATAATATGTGTTAGGAGTTTGTGAATTTTGCTTTAAAGAAAGATAAACACCTCTCCTACATACACCTATTTTTTCCTCCATGTGCAGCAACGCTTTCAAAATTAATTCAGGCGAGGAGTGGCTAGAGATGAAATGAGAGAACTGACAAAGGTTAGCTCCGATTCACCTCGTCTTGACCTAAGGGATTTATCCTAAACACTATGGCATTTATTTGCCATATAGTACACGTTTAAGTTCGTTTTTTTGTTTGTTTGTTTGTTTAGAGAAGCATATGCTTGTGCTTCAGGATAGTAGGACATCACAAAATATAATGTTTTAGCTAATTACCAATATTTTCCACAAGTGCAAAAATGGGCAATCACTGCATTAATGCTCTATCTGCTATTCCTGACATATGCAGTGGGCTTTCAGTATATGTATGGGTAGTATGTTAAGATTTTTCTTTTATGTAGATTACTTGTGCAGGACTTGGAATGGAGAAAAGTATTAAGAGGGCTTTAAAGTAATTCAGGAGGCAGGTGATGAGAGGCCTAAGCCAATACAGTGCACAGCAAGAGGGAGGAAAGTTTTAATAAATATTTAGGAGCTAGCAATACTGGAAGTCATCAGATCTAGGTGATGAGGTTTCTGAAGAGTCATAGATGATGCCCACATTTCAGCTTGGGAAACCGGTTCGTTCTGTTGCCTTCACCTAGGATGGAGGCATAAGAGTGATAAGAGGCTTGAAGAAGAAAATGCAGAGACATCGTTCTGAAATTTAAAATAGGCTGGTAGAGCTAGCTAGAGGGCAGTGGATACATGGCTCAGGTGAGAAGGCATCCTGGTGAAGGTCAAATTGGGGCGAGTATCACCACACCAGGAAGGACTGAAATTGTGGTAATCCATTTGCTAACCTACAAATAGTATTTGGAATGAGGAGAGAAAGAATCCAAAAATGATAAATAACAAACAGCTCATAGGAAAAAGCAGTCGTAAAGAAGACAGAGAGAAGGACTGAAGGAAGAGTGAGGAGATGCACAGAAGCCAGGAGAATATCTGACAGAGCGGACGACCAGGACAAACACACCACAGAAGTCCAAGCAGAGCACATAGCCCCTGGGATTTAGCAATTAGGACTTTACTAGGTGATCATAAGGTAAGGGAGTAGTTTCAGTAACAGCGTGTGTGTGTGTGTGTGTGTGTGTGTGTGTGTGTATGTGCATGTGTGTGTGCATTATATACATATTAGATCATAGGAAAAGTCATGCCATAGTTTTCTATGTAAAAATGGGCCATGACTTTTCAGACAACCTAATATATATATTCTTATATATCCTCTCTACATATAAACAAAAAGAAAAAAGTTGTTCTTTTGCTTATCAGATACATAAAAGAAAGGCTATGATGTCCTTGTTTCTATGCCATTCTAAATAAGCAGACAGATGACTCACATTTAATGAGAGTATTTATGAGCTTCAAGGTGCCTACAGTCCAGTAAGTTACACACTAGACATAAAGGTGTTGTACAACTGTAATTATTACTCTTTTCTTTATTACTCATGCATTTATAACTATTATAATTAATTTAATTATCATTGCCATTGTAAAATAGTCTTTCACAAGAAAGCTTGCAGATCATTTAAATCCATACCTAAAAAAGAAACCTTTAAAGTATATTGAATTAAAAGTTGGAGACATTTTACACTGTATGATTTATTTTTGAAACAGTATTTAGAGACCAGCTGGTGGTACAGTAATGTTGCAGTGCTCTTCAAGCCTGAATTGTAGGAGATAATTTCTGCTTTGTGTTCAGAGGCTTCCCTGTCTTGATCTGAGGCTGCCTGAGGTTGGAGGTGCATTGTGGCAGGGAGGCCCTGTTGAATGTGCTTGACTCTGTCAGTATGACCCTCTCTCCCTCCCTCTTTTGGTCTCTATGGATCATGGAAGAAATAAAATAATTTTAAAAAATATTATTTAAATATGGCAAGAAATTTAGGGTCTTGATTTTTCTTAATAATGTGTGAATCACAGGTTAAAATAGAATAAGATAGTAAGTTATATCTACGTCTACACCTAAAACCCATAGGAAAGCAAGTCAATGCCTTAAAGAATGGGGACTCTAAATATTTTGCCTATTTTTAATCTTCCAAATATTAAAGCTCCTCATAGTACAAGACTGAGAAGAAAACCCTAGTCAGTTGTTTCTGATCCAGAAGGATCTTGGAATCACTTTTGTGTCTTTTTAAAATACATGTTCTAGGGGCCAGGAGATGGCATAGTAGTTATGTCACTGGACTCCGACATGGCTGGCTTCAGTTCGAGTCCCAGACCTGGTGGCTTGCAACACTGTGCATGAATACCCAAGATCCTGGGAGAAGAATGGAGGAGAAGAGATTGCAGCATGGCCACCATCCCTGGGGTGATTTCTCACTATCTCTTGGACTGTCTCTGTCTCTCTCTCTGGTAAATGCACAAGCCATAAGGCAAAAAATCTCTAAGAACAAAAAAATACACATTCCAAGGATCCACTGCAGACCTAAAGGAGCAAGCATCCAGAAAAGGGAACAGAGCACCTGCATTTTGCAAGGGCTCCCAGATGACCTTCCTCTCTCTCTCTCTCTCTCTCTCTCTCTCTCTCTATATATATATATATATATACACACACATATATATATATATATATGAATCTCTCTCTCTCTCTCTCTCTCTCTCTCTCTCTCTATATATATATATATATATATACACACACATATATAAATATATACATGAATCACAGGTTATACATATATATGTGTATATGTGTGTGTGTGTGTGTATTAATCATGTCCCACTGTCCTACCTGTGAGCAAAGATTACTAAACCCAGAGAACCATAGCTTCTATTCTTCATTTAATCTAATTCAACGAAATGTCACAATGTAGGCAGAATTGCTGTTGAAGTTCTGTCAGCCACCAGAATGATGAAACTTTAGTATACCTGGATCAGAAGAGCTACAAAGTGGACAGTAGATTGATAGGGGTTTTCCATTCCTCCACTAGGAAACCGAAAGGTCCTAGGAGTGCCTCTGCTAAGTTTCAGTTACTATTTCTGAAATTTCAGTTTGTGATCTTCCAAGTTTGCAAATTAAACCAAGGTTAAAGAGGTGGCACACTCAAATGAAACAAAACAAGTACCACAATTAAAAAAATTGGACTTAAGGGAATTGAATCTTGTTACTATTAGCTACTAAGAATTAGTTAATTAGAAACATAATACAACTGTTCAAGCTACATAAAAGTATACAGTAATATATCTCAATAATAAGAATATTGGAAATCACATGGGTTACTTGATTTAGAATAACCGGAAGACTTACACGGTTTGTTAATTATGCCTCTCTCAGAATAGAACCTGGGTGGAGATGGGCACACGGCTTGTGCCTGTCCTTGCCCTTTCACATCCTCACTTATACATTCTCCATGGAATGCTTCCACATGTGAACAGCTACTGCTATAGTCTGGGGAGAAATCATAGGAAAATATCTGTGTATGTGTGGGACAGGGAAGGAGTGGGGGGAGTGTGCACACATGTGTACAAGCAGGGAGGTATCTATATTCTTTCTGGTGAAAGGAAGTTGCATTTCCAGTAATAATCAATGGGTTTAAATGCTTATAGTATAATTATTTTTTAAAATGAAGAGACACACTCTACTATATTGGTGGTTTGCTGATCTATAATATAGTTTAAGATTTTTTTTCACAAATGTAGTCACTAGCATTATTATTTTTATGTGTTCAATCTTTCCCAGGTTGGTATGGAGAATGGAACCATTTGCAATGTAGGTATCACTAGAAAGTGATAGAAAGCTGTGAATGCTTATAATAGAGAGACACGGTCTAGTCTAGGGAGCCGAAGAACATTATCTAGAAATCAACGTTCCTGTTTATTCTATTTTATTTCATTTTTTATTCATGATAGAGCATGGGCATGAGAGAGGCAGAGAGAGGAAGAGAGAGAGAGGTCAATCCTCCACAATTTCTGGTTATGTCATGACACCCTTTCTCCAGTCTTCCAGCCCACTGGATCCTGGGTACTTATGTTTTTTTAGGCTGATTAAGCCAAGGAGTCCAACTGTGCTTGCCATGTGGGACTAAGCTTCCCTTGGGCACCATATTGTCATTGTGCCATGGATCCAGCCTTCATTCCATTTTTTGGTTGAATACAAATGGCAGAAATAAAGAGATGTGTGGCTTTTCTGAAATGATCATTCATTTATTCTCCAGTACCCCATGCTACCCATACAAAATCCAAGAACTACTATTCTAAATACTCCAGTCCCTCTCAGAATCATCTGTTCTTATAAACTGTTCTACTCAGTTACATGGTTCCTCCCTAGGGCTATTGATCTGGACCAAGAGTCAGAGAACTTAAAAACAAAAATTAAATAAGACAAGGAATATAACAAAGAAAGTGTTAGACTTAATTAAATATGTATAATGAGTTCTCTATTGAGTATAGAATAAAAGTGAATAGCATGAAATTTCAGGAGGAAGAATTTAGATTTTTACATATAAAATGACTCAGAATTGAAAATCTATTTTGAGTGTCCATAAGCCCATTTTCATTGTTTTTGTCAATGGATTTTGTCAAAAGAATTATGTTCTTATTTGCTCTGATTCCAGACTCAATAGCCTTCCCTCAGTTCTTTAAACGAATTTGCTTTTTCTGAGCCTAGACATTTATTTGAACATGCTATTTCAAACCATTCATTCACCACCCCCACCCCAAAGTGGATGGCCACACCACAATCCCTTCTCCTCTTGGGATTTTCGGCACGTATGCACACACACCTGGCATGAGTTTTAAGACACTCAGTCCAGGGCTCAAACTATAGTCGGTCATGTGGGAGTCCAGCAACGTAACTGCTACATCACCTGCTGGCCAAGGCATTTATTCTTGAATCAATCTGACAAACTTGAGTTTTATAAATAATATTGCGCAGATTCCAATGACAATAAACTATTAAAAACGCACCAATTACATTTTAATCACTAATTTATACATTATAGTCTGATAATTTTATCTGAATTCTATTTTTCCTAGAGACTGAATTTATACTTATTTTAAATTTTCCTTCACCTTTCCTCCAGGCAGAAATAAGGAATGCTTGTCCTCAAGCTATCAATTTGAATTTCTGAGCTATTCAAAGGCTGAGAAGTAAGTTCACATCTGTCTTAATTTCAAAGACCAAGGTTTCTCTACCACTAATTTTATTATATTGTGTAGAAGTATCTAAGAAAATTGGGAAGACTTAGACGAGTGGATTGAAAAGTGTGACACACATACCCAACAGAATACTACTCAGCCATAATAAACAATGAGTCCCTAGTCTAGCACTTGATAAAAAGTGGAAAAATATGAAAGATATACTGCTAAGTGAAGCAAGCCAGACTATGAAAGAGAGACAGTGTACTTAATGTATACCGAATGTATGTAATCTAAGGCAAAAACTGAAATATGGGATGGTATGAAGGCATAGAGAACAAATGTGGACACCAGAGGCAGTGCGGGAAGAGGGTAGGAAATGGCAGAGGGTGAGAGGGAAGGAATTAAGGGGGAAAACACAAAATGGAAACTTATCTTTTGAAGATGACAAGTATGGTAATATCTTTGATTGAGAGTCAATATACAGTATGTTCTGGATGGGAAGATTCATTTTAGATGCAGTAATGATATACAGTAAATGACTAAAAAAGAACAAATAATTAGGCTAACATTGTATCTGAGTTTCAGTCTTAAAATGTTTTTGTACTATCTTGGTATTTATTAATGTTTTTCATTCTTGAAACATAAGCATTCGGTTCCATGACTGGTTTTGAAATTACCAAAGAACGTTTGTTCTTAATTTTTATGTATCAATTTGATACTTCTGTTTACCAAAAATCAGTGACCTCTGTTTAAAAGTAACTCAGGCCTTTTGCTCAAAACGCCTTCATAAAAGTGAAATTCTTCTACCTTGAGATAAGACCTATAACAGTACTTGTTTCTGAAAAGAGAGTTTCCCTGCTGTAATAGTTACATCTATACATTGCTCCAGGTTTATCTTCTTTTTTTTATTAAGTGACTTGCTGGTTTTTTAAATTTATTTTTATTTCCTGGAACAGCATTTTTTGACTTGCAACTCTTGGAATACATCAATGGGTAAATTTGATCTTGAGACCTTTCTCCCATTAGAAAGTGGTGTTGGCACTACCTAGCTAACAAAAACAGGATTTATGCAAGTTCCTGGTCTCTGAACTTCTAAAGGACTTGTAACTGTATCATCTATTTAACCCTTATGCACATGAAGCATTAAATTGCCTAACTTTTCAAAGATGTAGCCTTATTTCTCAATATAAAACATAAGCCATCAAACTCATAAATATTATTATATGCATTTCCCTTCATCTTAACAACACTCAGCACTAATGCATATAGTTAATGCTCAGTAAATATCTGTTAAATGGATTAGCTAATTTGACAAGAAACAGATTTAACAAAAATGAGTTAAACTATCCCCACTTCACATCAGAATTAATACAATCAAAGCATTCCATTGTGAGCTACAAATAAGGTTCAATTTCATTCGAATAATCAAAACACTCCTAATAAATTCCAAATAAATTAGAATCTAAAGCAAAGCTTAATTCCAAACACACTGGAATCCAAATACGTTTTTGTAAAAATGTGCTACTTTAGAACATGAGAGAATATGTAAGATGGAAAATGAAAGAGTCTTGAACTCCCATGACATCCAATTCCCCCTGAATGGGTTTGGCAGCAACAATGGTAGGATGGAATTCCATCCTGGGCAATTCTATTCAAGAAAGAGTTTTCCACTAAAATCCCTTTAGGAGCCTTTGCAAAAATGATGGGGAAAATTATGTTTAAATTTCTTCTCACCCTAAATTCAAGCAAAACACATATCTCTCTCTCTTTCTGTTCTCTTTTCTTATTTGGGAAAGAAAAGAAGAGGGAAAATGTGGACAGAGTAAAAACAACTTTGAAGTCAGGAAAAAGTAAGTATTTTCGGATTACTCTTTTAAGTTCACTTGTTCTTTCAACTTATTTTCATGTACTCATGCATGTACTCTCTCTCTATATATATACATATTTATTCTTTTTAGATATATATGCCTCAAATGTATATATTCATACACACACACTCATTTAATGAACATTATCAAAATCTTTCTTTGAATACTGTCTGGATTGTAGGCTAAAAAAATAGAAAATTTGTGAATCTACACAAATACAATTGAAGACTTCAAAAAATGTCATTTTGTTGATAAATTAATGTATAATAATTTAGTCTCTGTATCTTCTTCAAAGGTTGCAATACAGAAACAAATACTATGAGTAAAAATGTAATCTCCAAATCTTATATTTATCACATGCTTAATATATGTTTACTTTCTCATTAAGTGTTGATTAAACTGTTATATGAGTCAATTTGCATGCCAACACTAATGGAAAGGAAACTGAGGGAAAATATGTGATAGAAAAAAATCTCTTGAAATCAAGTTCAGAGCTTAAAATTAGCCAGTCAAGTCCAAGCTCATTAGTATATAGATCTATAGATATATGGTATGTAAATTCATAGGTATGCTTTGTGTTCTAAGAATAATTACATATACACAGGTTATACAAATGTTTTATATCAAATGAGCTACTTCTATCATATTGTAGGTTCTAAAAATATGAAAATGAAAGCATTGCAAAATGGATTTCCCTAGAATTTTCAGTGGTTATTTGGTTCAAGACTTTAGAAACAAAGATACTACCAGGGTCCAGACAGTCAGCTGACTTTCATTTGAGACCTGAAATATATATCCATTTGGATTCCATGATATGTGAGGAGTCTGGTTGGCAGTTCTTTAAATAGTGATGTTATTTACAGCATCGATTTCACTGAAAATGATGTCCTCCATCTGCCTGGCCACTTGTTTCCAGAGTCATAAGGTTTCACCAAGGCTAACCTCTGTCTGCAGTTTTTGCTTTGTTCCTGCGCCCATTCTTCAAAGGCTTGCTTAAATGTTACTCCTACTTAATGATGTCTTCTTTGGTCATCACAGCTGGAAGCAATCTTTACTGCCTCTGATCCACTATAGCAATTATCACATTCTGCCTTGTAATTCAACATGGCTTAGTGAAAGTGAGTGAATGGGCTCTGGAGTGAAGCAGATAGAAGTTCAAATTTTGGTTTTGTTCCTCACAGGCAAATAAAACATTGATATGTCAGTCAGTTTCTCTGAGCTACAGTTAAGGATAATTATAACTGCTTTAACTATATTTGCTTTTACCCTTCCTGCAATATGGTAACCAAACATATTAATTGGATAGATAAGTTTTAAATAAATATGTCATGCGCTTACCAAATATTTACTAAGTATCTTCAACACACCGAACATGGAACTAGACTCTCCTAAAATTTGAGGCACACGATCATCTATATGACTGTATTTCCTATCTTCCCAAGCAAAAACACTCATGAATTAAAAGCAGAGGCTATAGATAAATTCATGTAGTATTTTATGATTCATGTTGTTACAATAGGTATTTGACAAATCATTACAAAATTGAATGGATGTATAAATAAATAATTTAACTATTATTCTTATTGGAAGCAATATTGGCAAATTGTCAAAGTGTAAACTGCTCTGTAGCTAAGTAGTCATTCTACAAAAAATAAACTATTTTTATTGCTAATGTTAATCCACCTAGAAAAAAGATTTATTCTCTATATGCAATGAATTGATATTTTTCGCCAAAGATATATATACAATTTATCAATATACCCTCTATGAAATTTTATGAAAAAATATAAGCTTTTGTTAAATTTTTCTGTATGGATTGAATGGTCATGACATAAATTTTCTGAGCCCTCTGCAAAAAACATTGCTCAATTAATAGGATAAAACACAGTTTCTGCTATTGAATATATCTATGATTTATTCTTCCAACAGCAATCATAACCCCTTCTATATTCAAAGCCATCTAATAATGAAGGATCAGTTACAAATGTCTTCCACAGCATGGCATGATGCTTTGCATATTTAAATGCTTCAACACTCAACCATAAAACTGTAAGGCAGTACAGTCAATATAAGCGGATTCATCTTTATCATGGGTGTTATTTTCTCAAAGTGTTAATACTCAAAGAATCCTTTGTTTTGTGAAAAGTGTAATGTGAGGACCCTCAAAACCGTGATTTATCATTGCTCCTTTTTTTCCTCTTTCTTTCTTGGCGTTATTTTTTAAGTGTTCAATCCACATTGGATGAAAAAAGACATTTGAGGTCGAGAGCTGTGGAGGTTTAGGGTGGGAGGGAGAAGGCTATTTTGAATCTTGTGACAGTGAGGTTTCGTTCACTAAGGAGCTCTCTGTGGGTTTCTGGCATTGTAAGTGTTTTGTCTGCTTGCAAGCGAGCAGCTGATGGATGGGGAAAATGTTCATTGATTTGTAGTGCCTGCACTGCAGCCAACCGGCACTAGAATGAGGAGGCACCATCGTGAATCTCTCAACTATGCATATTTATATGCAGCTGCTGTACTTCTAAACCTCAAGTGAATACAAAGTACTTGTGTGGCCACCAGTTCACACAATGCCATCCTGCCGCATGCTCTGATTTAACTACTGTCTGGAAGAATAGACTTGGGGGGGCTTGGTGGGATATAGAAAGGAGAGGTAAGCACGGAGGGAGAAAAGACCTTGCACAATTCCTTTTTCTTGGATAGTCAAGAGAATGAAATGAATGTGGGAACAAGTAGGGAACATTATAATAAATGCTTTCCGTGCTTGAATCTCTAGTTCTAAAATTGATTAATGGAAACTAAATCCTTTTAAAGGTGGTGTTTTCAGTGAGCAAGGCTTTGGGACTCATGATAATGATGTGGTTAAAATATGCTGGTACTATTGAAATCATCATAGCACTGAGCTGCGTGTATGAGAAAGTCCTTCCCCTGGGTAAGCCACAGCTTCAGAATAGAGAAATAGATGAGATGCTATACTTGGGAGTGAGGAGAGAAATAAAGAATCTTTAAAAGCATTTGAAAGAAATATTAAGAGATGTGTAGAATATAAGGTTGTTACGAAATCAGATTAAAAAAATCCTCAATTTATAATGAAAATAGGGTAGGGGGCTAATTTGGAACCATACAAGCTATAAGACAGGAGTTGATAGCAGAAAGCTTAGAAGACATAAAGGGATCCTATGGCAGGAAAATGAAATTAAAGGAATAAAAAAAACAAAGACAAAAGAATGATCAGAGTTAACTCTTCTCTTCCAGAGAACATTATCTTTACTTGAGGTATATAGATACATATTTAGAATTACAGATTCTGAATAGTTGTAGAAAATTATAAAAGAAAAATGACCCAATTTTATTGGATTACAAAATTTTTAAGTATGATAAATGTATAGATTTGAAGATTTTTCTCATACTTTGTCAGGACAGTTCACTTTCCCCACATTGAAAAAAGAGCTAAAGAGAAAAGAGAAATTGGGGTGGGAGGGGATATACGGGAATTAAACATTCTATAGAACTAACACCTACTACAAATTTTTCTCCTTCATAAAGTTCTAAAGACCAAATTCAGATAAATGCTATTGACAATAGTCCCACAAGGCATCTGAGAGAAGTCCATTTGGTAAGATGAGGGCTTGGCTCCAACATAAACTGTATCAAAGCAACATCAATGAAAAGCCAAATCCAATATCTTAGTACAGTTTGATTCCATTATCAAAAATAAGTTTTATGCTTTTCCACATAAAGTTAAAGCACTAATTCAGACCAAATTGCAGCTGCTCTTTTGACGAGAATATAAAATGGCCTTCTTCCAAACAATTCTCTCTGAGTTTTCTAGGCAGGGTATCAAACCTTATCTCCCAAGAGTGTAGGAAAGATGGATTGAATTTTGAAAGTTATAATGCCAGAGCATATTCAATGTTGGTATTATATTCTAGTCATTTGACCTTTATTAAATATGTCCAGATTTTAAAAACAATACACAAAACCTCAAAATTGATAAGGAGTTTCTCTCTTCTGGCACAGAAACTCTCACCCTACAATACAGTAATATTAGGCACTGGACTAGCCATGTACTCCACCCAGTGGTGTATAAGAGTAAAAATGACTTTTACAAAGGCTAAACTTGACTTAATTTCCTTCTATTTTTCAGCCATAGAGTTGCAAAATGTTAGGTAAATACATGAAATGTAGTGAACTTCACTATTCATAATGAGGAAATAGAAAAAGTACATACTCTTTTATGAAATGATCATGTCTTCCTTTCTTTAAAAAAAATAAAAGCTTCAACACAGATCTCATATAAGGTTTGTAAATAAGCTAGTTTTCAAACATACATATATGTGTGTGTGTGTGTGTGTGTGTGTGTGTGAATAAAAATTCAACTGGGAGCTGATAAATGCCATTTTGTTGATAGTTTGGAATTATTTACAAACTCAACTGCTAAGTGAAAAAGAAAGAAAGAAAGAAAGAAAGAAAGAAAGAAAGAAAGAAAGAAAGAAAGAAAGAAAGAAAGAAAGAGAGAAAGGAAGGAAGAAAGGAAAAACAAGCCAAGACACTAATGACTAGAATGTGTAAAGAATGGACTC
This sequence comes from Tupaia belangeri chinensis, assembly GCF_000334495.1. Taxonomy (NCBI): domain Eukaryota; kingdom Metazoa; phylum Chordata; class Mammalia; order Scandentia; family Tupaiidae; genus Tupaia; species Tupaia belangeri. The sequence continues at coordinate 1,052,343 of NW_006207036.1, forward strand.
CTTTGATTTACTAAAATATCTGGCTTATAGGCCTAACCAGGAAATTTTTGTCTCAATTCTGTTAAAATAGTTAAAATTCTATTTGTCTATATCCTTGTCCCAGAAGGCAGAGAATAGAGAAAATACAATCAAATTTTCTTTTAAGAATTATCATTGTAATGATCAATGATCATTAGAAATCAAAGATATTGTACCTTGGATATAAATACTGCTTTGAGATTGGGTCTCTTCTGGGAAACACATTGTAAAACTTATTGTTATCATTTGCTTCAGAGAAAAATTGAGCTGAAATAAAAACTAGATTAGGGTTGCGTGTCTAATGCTGGGTTGAAATTTTTTTCGTATTCAAAATGGAGGCACATAAAGCCATTGTTTCATTTTCAGATGAAGAAAATATAGGGGGAAAATGCTTCAAGATATATGGCTTAAAGTCTGAAGAAAAGTGAGATACTGCCAATGACATAACTATATGATGGAAAAAAATCCTGGAATAGATCAAAAGACAGTTTACTATTCTTAGTCAAGATCTGCCATAAACCACTCCCTTGACATTTGACAAGTTACAGTACTTTTGAACCCACACTTCTTTACATATTAAAATATATACCACGGAGGCCAGCAGGTGGTGTGGTGGTTAAGGCAGTGGACTCCTACATGGCTGATCACGGTTTGAGTCCTGGACCTGGCAGCTTACTTTCTCACTTTCTCTCTCTGTTTTTCTCTGGTGAACCCATGTGTCCTATAGCAAATTAAAAAATATTAACAATACATAAATGAAATAAAGAATTCATATTTATATATGTATATACACTCTACTAAAACTAGCTTATTTCTATTGCCAAGGAAAAAGAGAGTTAATAATTCCTAACATTGTTTGCCTAATAAACCTTTTGAGAATCTGAAAAAAAATCTATAAACCCTTTCCCTTTTGAAAATGATCATATATATATATATATACACACATACATACACACACACACTGATTTGCACGCATTTAATTTTGAGTGTTATGAATCCCTTGGAAATTATTCATAGCATCTAAGAAAACCATATGCTTCATGTAAAGAAGCTCTAGATAATCACTTATTTATTTGTACATCTCAGCCAATAGACAAAATCATTTATTTCTGTCCTTGAGTCTTGAGCAGACTATCTGTCACTGAGTTGGTACACAATGAATTGGGGGCATTTCAATGTGTTCTTGGGTCAGTCTATGGTGGAGTGGTTAAGGCACTGGACCCCACACAGCTGACTGTGCGGTTTGAGTCCTGGACCCAGCAGCTTGAGAAACATACCACGTGTGTATGCATACATACTCAAAATCCTGAAAGGAGGAGGAAGTAGAGGAGAAGGGATTGCAGTGTGACCATTCCCCTTGAAGGTGCTTTCTCACCTTCTCTTCTGTCTCTGGAAAGTGCACATGCCCTCTAGCAAGCAAGCAAGTGAACAAATAAAAATACACATAAATGTGTTCTTTTTTTTAAAAAAGAATTATTTGATTGAACTTTGTTTACTTACTTATTTTAATTTGAACAGATAGAGTGTGAGAGTGAGAGAGAAAGAGAAAGTAAGAAAGCAAGCCGCTAGGTCCAGTACTGAAACCGCAGTCAGCCATGTGGGAGTCCAGCGTCCTTAACCACCATACCACCTGCTGGCCCCGATAAATGTGTTCTTAAAGTGATTTTAAAATTAAGGTCCAAATTAAGAGCTTTAACATCACGATTTGTTCTGAATAAATTAAGTTACAATGCAAAGTAAAAACCGGGAACCGTGTTAACATTCACTTAATTCATGGATACTCAGATTTCTCTACAGTTCAACAGACAAGAAGAGAACATTGGTGAAAATAGTGTATAGGAAATGTGAAGAAGGCAGCATCTTTACTGAATTATATATTGTCATTGCTCTAGTTTTTCTACAATGTGTGTGTTTTGGAGCCAGCAGATGGTGTAGCAGTTATGTTGCTGAATTCTTATATGGCCAACCATGGTTCGAGTCCCAAACCTGGTGGCTTGAAACTTGGAATACAAAAGGATTTTTTCTTAAAAAGCACTGTTTTAGGAAACAGAGTGCTTACAGTCACTGTTTGTTAAATAATTGCTTCATGTATTGCATATGACATCATGTGTAATATCATGTTTATAGCTACATGAATGTGACTCTCATCAAATAAACAACCTTGCTCACAGCAGCAATGTAGACAATCAGATACAATCAAAGCTTGTTACAAAGTAGCTCCCAATTAAATTGGACTCAATTACGTAATAACTATGGTCTAAAGATGTCCCTCATGAAGACTGTACCTGCTTGAATATTATCCAGAAATCTCAAAGAGTTGCCATAACCCTTGTCATAGAATACCACGAATACATTGCTAAATATGCCAAAGCATATTTTCAAGTAATAAGCTTAACCAAGACATTCTTAGAAATGAGTATCGGTTATGGAAAAGTTGAACCTTGGATAAATTACCTATTTTGTTTTAAATTGGCTTCTTTATATGCAAAATGTCTAAGTTAATAGTAGCTATAACTTTTAAATTCTATGATCATTAATGTAAAGTGTGCAACAACATTCCTAGCACAAAGTAAATACTGAACACTGAAATAGTAACTACCACATTATCATTCTTTGAGTTAGATTACAGTCACACAACTAATTAAGTATGATCACTGCAGAACTTAGACTCACCAAAGTTTTCTTGCCCTTCACAGTCAAATAATGCCTGAAACTATTTCTGAACATATAGTGCTATAAATCTAGAACATTTGTTAAACAAGCTAATGGTCCAAAAATAATAAATGATCAAGTTTAGTTATAAAGTTGCTTAAAAATTTATAAAATATCTTCCTGCCTACAATGTTTATTTCTTAAAAAATGAAAGAAGTAAAAGTCACTGTTTACCAAGGCTTTTGCACTAGTACAGTTCAAAATAATTAGTCCCTTAACAAAAAGGACTGTTTAAAATGTATACAATATTACTATAACTATGGTATCTACTTTCTTTGAACCCAAGATCTGACAGCAATGAGCTTGTCTCAGGTCAATATTTGTGCAAATCATTGTTCACCACTTGTAACTTCCTTTTCTTTTCTTTTTTTTTTTTTTTGAGAGGTTTTTGCTATAGGGTGTGTGTGCTCACCATACAGACAGAGACAGAGAGATAGAAAGCGAGAAATCATCCCGCAGGGGGGATGGCCACGCCGCAATCCCTTCTCCTCCATTCTCCTCTGGGGATCTTGGGCATGCACACACACACACACACCCGGCGTGAGTTTAAACCACCAGGTCTGGGACGTGAACCACGGCTGACTACATGAGAGTCCAGCAACATAGTCATTATGCTAACTGCTGGTCCCACCAGTTATAGCTTCTGAGCAAGGTACCAAGGCATATTTGACACAGTCAGAACTCTGAAATGAATGCATTTATGTTATATCTATCACTGTAAGGCATCTGTTATGTAGCAAACATCTGTACATTAGTTGATATTTAAATATTTATAGAGATGCATGATTATAACTTTTATTATAATTTCTTAATTTGCCACAGGACACATGCCCCCAGAGTCAGATAGAGAGAAGGGAGTGAGAAAGCAACTTTTTAAGGATAGTCATGCTGCAACCCCTTCTCCACTTCTCCATTGGGATTATAGACATGCATGCACATGTGCCAGTGTGTTTCTCAAGTCACTAGGTCCAGGACTTGAACCACGCAGTTGGCCATGGGGGATTCAACCCCATCAAACACCAAGCCACCGGCTGGGCCATATGATTTCCTCTGAAATGAAATATTTTTCTCAATTTTCTTTTAGTCTTACTTATAGTGAAGAATTTGTAATAAAATATTGGGTTGTATGGAAAGTCATGATGTATTTTTCTATGCAAAATTATATCATGACTTTCCCAATGATTCAATAGTTACTGGACATTTCCTATAATTTCAAAATATGGAGAGAGCTGTAGTTTTCCTTTGATTAAAATTAATTTCTGGGGCCAGAAGTGACATAGCAGTTATGCAACTAGACCCATCTTGGAAGGTTGTAGGTTTGTGTCCTAAGGTGAACATGTACATGCCAGGTGCACACACACCCATGACCGGCTGACTGAGGTTGGGAATGGAACATACATGAAAACCCTGTCGGGGTTATCACCTCTCTCTCTCTCCCTCCTTTTTCTTTCATGAGAGAAAAAAAATAATAAATTTTATAAAATACATATTAATACCTGGTATGTCCAACTTTGTTTTGATATTTTTTTTAAATCTCCTGAACCATAGTAGAAGCAGACGAGACTTGGTTTGTTGTCATTAAAGTTAGAGACTCTCATTGTATTAAAAAAATTTGCAGATAATTCTTTCACTGAGTTGCTTTGGAAAATATAAGAGTATGAGCAATAGATTCTAGAGAGAGAAACATTACCAAAGGTTTTACACTGACTCATTGATAAACTCCAACCATGCCCAGCTTCAGGGAAATAGTAGTTTGGTCATTTTTAAATTAGTCTTATTCTCCTGACTTTTTCTTAGCCCTCAACAGCATAGGGTGAACTCTGAAATAAAGACAAAGGAGACTCTCAATGTTTATACTCATTATAAAGGGGAAACAAGAATTATATTTTAATCTAAATTAAAAATTGGTATTGTAGAGAGATTGAAGCGTGGGAAATTCAGATGGATTTGAACTTCTTTCCCAGTCTGTCAATCTCATAGATTAACACTGATAAACTGAAGCAGAGCATTTCCTCACCTTCTCCCTCAATGTCACCACTGAGGAAAAGAACACCAACACTTTAAGGCTCCCACCCAGCAATACCAGAAGAGTAGTTAAGAATAATTTTGTAGAAATAAATGTCAATGTGCAATGCACAAGCACACAGTATCAATCTTAAAGGATATATGAATAACCTCTGAATTACTGGACTGCATTTCTACCTGTTTTGCAATTGAAAGAGGTGATAAATAATTCATTTACCAGTCTAACAGAGAAACCACCAGCCAAATGGAATACAGACAGTGAAATGACTCGTTCTTTTCCTTTGCGTTTTGTGCAGACTTACGGGGATGGGTAATTCACTTGTCAGTTTGTTCAGTTTTTGCCTGAGACTTCGGTCCAACAATTTCGTAACCCAGGCTTAGTCAAAACTAGCCTGCGCCTGCGGCAAAACAACTAAAAATATCAGAGCAAATACTTTTCAAGATGCTGCTCCAGGTGACATTATGAAGTAATATTAGCAAGTTCAAAGTCTAGAAAAACCCTACACTACTAAAGCTTGGCACCTACTTGTAATATTTTTATTGCTGGGATGATTTCAATGGTTTTGTAGCACCATTCTCCACATAAGCTCTTTCCAGCTTCTTTGTATTTTTCTCATCAGGCAAGTCTTACTAAATGTTCGTATACTTGAGGTATACAAAGGATTGCCTTTGTCATATGGCACATGAGGGTGCCACAGAGAAATGGACAGAGGGGATGACCATGTTGTAACCCCTGTTCCTTCATTCTTCTCTCAGGATTTTGGGCATGCACACACACATGCACCTGGCATGATTTTCAAGCTGCTAGGTCCAGGACTCAAACTGCCATGGAGTTGACCATATGGAATCCAATGCCTTAACCACCATGCCACCTGTTGGCCCTACAAAGGCTCTAAAAGTAGAATTATTGTGAACAAGTTTGTTAGAAAATCATACCATTCAGTTTTATTTAAGGGTGATAGCTCAAATGTCAGAACAGCACTTCTAACATCTCTTCCTTGGAAATTTAAGGGTAATAGATTTATACTTATTTAGGGGATGGTCTTGATATTCCCTATTGTCAAACTAAGCAAGTTTTAAATGGTTGAATATTTATCATAATCATCAAGTCAAAATACCAAAGGTTCAAAAGGATCATGGTTACTAGAAAAGTGCCTTAATAGGTTTGAATACATTTGAATAATCCAGCAATGTGGTGAGAAATTGAACATTGCTTGAAAGAAATACCTGCAAAATTGTAACATTACTCCAGTGGTTCTCCTTTTAGTTCTAGATCTTCCATTTCTGAGTGTCAGGCTGTATCCAGATCTATCTCAAAGATGGAGCTTATATATATCTGTATTTCTTTATTTATTTTAGGTTTTTGTCATAGGACACACGCACTCTTCCAAGAGAGAAAATGAGGAATCACACTCCTCCCTAGTGCTGATGACCACACCACAATCCCCTCTCCTCCATTCTCCTCTTAGGATTTCGGGCATGCACACATACACACGGTGTGATTTTTCAAGTCACTAGTCTGGAACTTGAACTACGATCGACCATGTGGGAGTCTAGCACCTTATGCACTACGCCACCTACTATCCACTATATCTGTATTTTTAACAACTTCTTTAATATGATGAGGTCAGGTTTTGTCAAAAAAAAAAAAAAGTAACAATGAAAGCAGATGAATTAAATTCTCCTTTCTAAAAGCTAGAAACAAAACAAAACAAAACAAAAATAAAGCACTACAATAAGAAAATATTTTCAAAAAGAAAATAATTGAAAACATGATAGGTCTAATTAACACTAAAATCTTTTACTTAAGGAAAATAAAAGGGTAACTTGGTCAAGAAAAAGTTTCAGAGTGTTACAAATATACAAAATAAGAAATGGCAAAAAAGAAATAACTTTGAAATAAAAGAAATTAAAGCATGCACACATGTAGAAACGCACAAGGGAACAGGGCAGCTTTGCAGAGCTCTGGCTAAATAAATGTGAAAAGCTAGCTCGTTTTCCTACGGAAATAGCTATTACCATATTGACTCAATTTCTGTGAAAACACAAAAAATTATCAAGAAATTACTCTGCAAACTAAACGCCAGATCTGGATGGTTTCATAGGAAGTTCGTGACTACCTTTAATGATCACATTCTCCACAGATCCTGAAAGTATTCCACTGCACTGAAAATTAAAGAAAACTCATGACCAGCAGATGGTGAATCAGTCACGTCGCTGGACTCCCATATTCCCAACCCTGATTTGAGTCCCAAACCAGGCAGCTTAAAACTCATGCCAGGCACATGCGTGTGCAGGCCCAAGATACCAGGAGGAAAATGGAGAAGAAGAAATTGTGGCATGACCGTCCCTGCAGGGTTAATTTCTCGCTTTCTGTCTCTCTCTCTGGCAAGTACACATGCCCTATAGCAAAATCTCTCCCACAAAAGGAAAATAAATGGAAATTTCATAATTCCTTTCATAAAATAAATTTAATAGTGATACCTGACAACATAAAGACATTGTAAAGAAGAAAAAAGACTGATAAATACTAAATCAAGAACATTAAATACAATATTAAAAAACAGAATCTGATAACTTTAAATAACATAACACACCATGGCCAAGTGGGATTTATCAAAGGAATGCAATATGACTTCGCTATTTGGAAATATATTACCATCACACATTATATTACAGCAATATTATATATTGCTTTTACAGAGGCTGAGAAACTCTTTGACAAAGTCAAACAACCATTTGTGACACAAAAAAATCAAGAACATAAGTATATAGTTTTTATAAAAGATCACATATTATCTTAGTCAAAAAGTTAGTATCCCATTTAATGAGGAAACTATAAAAATATTTCCACGAAACTGGGAGTAATTAAGCAAGTTAACACACGCAACATACTTGAAGTATTCATTAATGCAACTAGATGACAGAAGGTAATTAATGGAATAAGGCTCAGTAAAGAAAAAGCAAAACTATCTTATTTGCAGATCACATGCTGGTATTTACAGAATTCTAGAGAATTAATGATCAAGTAAATTCAAATAGTTAAAAAATTCAATAACAGTACAACATTAAGCTACAAAAATAACTAGCTTTAATATACAAGTAAATGAATAGTTAAAGGGCATAATAACAGATAAACCCTTTTTACAGTAGCAAAGAGAAAGATTAAATATACTTAGGAATTAGCTAATTAATTCAAATATTTTAGAATGCTTTTTTATTTTTGGGGGGGCAAATGTTTTTGCTATATGGTGTGTGCGCTCACCAGAAAGAGAGAGAGAAACAGAGAGCCAGAAAGCAAGAAATCACCCCCTTCAGGGGGTATGGCCATGCCACAATCCCTTCTCCTCCATTCTCTTCTTGGGATCTTGGGCATGCATTCACATGTGCCCGGCATAAGTTTAAGTCACCAGGTCTGGGACTCAAACCGCAGTCGACTAGAGTTCAGAGACATAGCCATTACGCTAACTGCTGGTCCCTTAGAATGCTTTTGTAAGACATAAAAGTAGATTGAAACAAATGGAAATACATATCCTGTTCTTGAGTCAAATATCTCAACATTATAAAGTTGTCAGCTTTCTAAATGAATTTATAAAGTCAATGAAATCCCAATAAAAGCACCAACAAGTTATTTTATGGAGTAAATCAGGCTGGCACAGAAAGCTCTTATTAGAATCAATTATGAAAAAGTAGCCAGGAAGACACTAAAAAGAAAAATTACCAGGCAACAAGCCCTACTAGACCTGAAAAATACACTACGACATCTCTATAATGAAAATGCAGTACTGGCACATAAATACATAATGCAGAAAAATAGAAACAAAGTACAGAAGAAATAGCCTCTAGTACATGCTGAAAATTGATCAACTGAGAAACTGGGAGAAAATATTCACAACACACATCACAGGCACATGGCTAATATTCACAGTCTACTAAGAATTTGGACAGCAAGGAACCAGATAACGATACAGTGTATCACAACTGAACCCACATGGAAGGCAACCCCGTCTACACCCAGGTGCTTCCTAGTACCTGCTGGGGTGCATGTACCTGTGTCAGTGACCCCGTCTGGTTGATGCTGGGATAGATTGTGGGGTAACCATCCTGCTGA
>NW_006207036.1:1061239-1082160 GCF_000334495.1 Tupaia belangeri chinensis
GTGTCTCACTGTCTGTCTTTCTCTCTCTCTCTCTCTCTCTGTCTCTCTTTATCCAGTGGAGGAAATAAATAAACTTTAAAAATGGAGGAAAAGGGGTCAGCAGGTTGTGTGGTGATTAAAGTGCTGGAATCTCACATGGTTGACTATGGTTCAAATCCCAGACTCAGAGACTTGAAAATCACACCAGGAGCATGTGTGTGTGTACGCCCAAAATACCAGGGAGGAGAATGGAGAAGAAGGGATTGTGACATAGTCATCTCTCCGGGAGGGTTATTTCTCATTTTCCTTGTCACTGTCTCTCTAGTGAGTGCACACACACTGTGGCAAAAACCTTAAAAAAGAAAAAAAAATGAGGAAAAAAGCACTGAAAATATAAAAATTGTAAAATCATGGGAACCAGCAGTTAGCGTAATGGCTATGTCGCTGGACTCCCACGTAGTCGACTGCGGTTCATGTCCCGGACCCGGTGGCTTAAAACTCACGCCGGGCGCGTGTGCGTGCGTGCCCAAGATCCCGAGAGGAGAATGGAGGAGAAGGGATTGCGGCGTGACCATCCCCCCTGGGGGGTGATTTCTCGCTTTCTGTCTCTATGTCTCTCTCTGTCTGTCTGGCGAGCGCACGCGCCCTACAGTGAAAATCTCTCCAAAAAAAAAAAATTGTAAAATCATATGAACCAATTATTTTATTTATTTATTTATTTATTTATTTATTTATTTATTTATTGTAATTTGCCAGAGGTTGTATACATTCACCAGAAAGAGAGGGAGAGAAAATGAGAAAGCACCCTCTGGGGGTACGGTCATGCCATAATCCCTTCTTCCCCATTCTCCTCTTGAGAATTTGAACATGTGCCCAATGAATTTCTCAAGCTTACTGTGTGTGGGATTTTCAATCAGCCCTGTGGGATCCTAATGCCTTAACCACCATGCCACAGGCTGACCCTGAGTCAATAATTTCTACAAAGGTTAGAAATAGTTCTCCAATATAAAAATATTTTAATTCAGTCATAATCAATTTCGTACAAATTAAAACACCGAGAAACCTTTTCTCAAGTCTCAGACTGGCAAAAATTAGTGATATCATATTCTTTTCATGAGGACGAGGGGAAATAGTCACTCCCATGTAATTATGAATTCATTTAACCCATTCTGAGAGAATTGGGCAATGTGTAACAAAAATGTATATGCACTGACTGGCAATCTAGTGATCTAATATATAGGACTCTACCTTAAATCCCCAACAATTAGAAAATATACATGCATTGGGAGCAGATTGCATAATGGTTATGTTGTTGGACTCCCACGTAGTTGACCATAGTTCAAGTCTTGGACCTGGTAGCTTAATCGGAGGTGAGGGATTGCAGCATTGCCATCTCCCTTGGGGGGTGGGGGTTAGATTTCTCATTTTCCAGTTCTCTGTTTCTCTCTATCTCTCTGGCAAGTGCATGCACCATAGAACAAAAATCTCTCCTAAAAAATACACATGCAGAAGGTTATTCATTGTAGCATGGCTTTTAATTGAAAAATATTGGTAACGATCTAATGCTAATGCACAGGAAGTGTGTTGAACATAGTGTGTTAGATCAACACAACACAGTATCATTCGGTTGTAAAAAAGAATGAGGAAGAACTCTATGCACTGATTTGGAGTGGTTTCCAAGATCATTTGTAGAATGCAAATGAGTACTACAATACCTATGTTTCTTCTTTTAAAATGGGAGATACACACACAAAAAAACATATGTCTGCTCATCTGGAAAGAACAAACTAGAAGCTAAAGACAGTGATTATCCAGAGAGAGAGAATGGAAAAAAAAAAAAAAAAGAGAAAATGGAATGTGGGGAAGGATGTGGGGGAGTGATACTTCTTGAGTGTGACATTTTTTAAACTCTTTTGTCTCTGAAAACATTTTCAATTTTCACATAGCTCCTGAAATTAGTACGAAAATTAAAATAAACCAGGATATGAGATGGATGTAGAGTAGAATATAAATAGCAACAACTGAACTAGTTATAATATAAATCAATACATAGCCACATTACAAAGAATAGAGAAGAAGATAGAAAGTCAATGTAACTTTTGAAAAAAATATTTTGAGATACTATAAGGCAAAAGGAACTATACTATTACTTTGATTAGTAAATCTGTGTCTCATAGAGGTAAGAGTTAGCAGTTCTGTAACCATTTGAGGTGTACCAGGATTGAAAAACCAAGTAAATATATGTAGATAATGAGAGACAAATTTTTCATTATTAGGAAAAAGAAAATGCAAACAAGGCAAGGTGGGAGAAGTACTATGAACCTTCCTTATTAAATTAGAATCAGAGATGTTCGTGTTAATCATGCCTTTAATATGGGTACAAAAAGATATAGAAATAAATATGGATATGTGTCTATTCATGGATTAGTATAAATACATATATTTCCTAACTTTATCCACTAAGAGGGCTTTGGAAGCAATTACACTTTAGTAAGAATAAGCATACCTAATACCACTTTTTTTTTTTTTTAACTTATGGTTTCTAAAAGTCATTCTCCAATAAAACAACCAGAACTTCATGGACAAATGGTTAATACTAAAGCTGGGCAGGAAAATCACAAGATGATTCTGGAGTATCTTATGATGCCAAAAAGTAAGAAGTATTTTTAAAAGATTGCAGAATGTCAAATGAACACTACTTAAATGATATGTTCTCTAATGATTTTTTTACTCCTTTTTTTTTGGTCTAGAAATAAACTGAATGACTTGGAAGATCCTTAGGATCTTAACTTCTTTTAATTGCTATCCATACTATACTGGACAGTTTATTTAAGTTACTGAAATGAACAGTAACTTAAACAAATCTTATTTTGCTCCCAATGTTGGTGTTCCAGTTTTTTCTTTGTTATTTACTTTTTGGGAAAGAAATGCACAAGGTAACAGAAGAGCATGAAGCATTGTTTGGAAGCATACATTATTAGGTCATTTGGAATCTGGAAAGTCATGACGTATTTTTCTATCCAAGATGCGTCACGACTTTTCAGACAACCCAATATTTCATTGTAAATATATTGCAGTATTTTTCTACAAGATTGCTTCATTGCTTAGAAAGAGTGCCAACTGGAAAAGGCATACTAGACGGTGGTGGGAATACAGAAATGAATATGAAGTAGCCCCAGCTAAAAGGAGCTGACAGTTTAGCCTGAGAGCAGACATGTATGCAAATAAATATTTGTAAGTCAACGTGAAAAGCATTATGATAGAGATATGTACCATCCCAAGAAAGAACAGTTAACTCTGCCTGAAGAGTGAGGTAAAATTTTTCAAAAGAGATACTAGAGTAGTGGAAGGCCAGCAAATACATATATTTTTTCAGATGGAAAGAAAGAAAAGGGTTTTTCATGTCTGTAGAACAATGTATGCAAAAGTATCCAGCCATGAAAATCCAGTGAGTGTTTCATACAAGCAGAATCTTATTCTAAGATGACATGGATGCACTAACTTACCAATTTCTAATTTTTGTCTTTTTTCCCACTGCTCTCTTTCTTGGTCTCTGTTAAGTTATAATTCATTAAACAAACAAACGAAAAAAATATTCAAAAATTAATTTTACAAAAACAGACTTATTCCATAAGTTTTGCCTAAACCCTATGGGTTTATTCTAGCTTTTAATATCTTGTTTTATCTTATAAACACCCATGAGAAAAGGATTCTCTCTATGCAAGACTCTAGATATAAATAGGTATAAGTATAAAATCGTCTGTCCTGAAGGTGTTTAAACAGGGGAGAAGCACAGTCCATTTGTAAAAAATAAAAATAACATGCAGAGTTAACTTCTCCCTATAAATGTATCTTCAGCAATGTACATCCCTTTCTACTGCACATACATGGAAACCTGTGACTTGGTTTGTAGTTTGGGGCAAGACGTTAGGAAACTGGGTGAGCCTCTTAGAGAATCTCCCTGGTGTCATTCATCAAGGAAAAATGCAAACTATTGTCAGAGCTTACTGGGCAGCAGAAAAAGTTGGCTGGGTTTAATGTAGGTTAATTTATTATTGACCTCTCAGGGGCAGAGGACAAAGACTGTATTTAGATAATTCTCATCTCTCCCAAGTATATTTTATCATTCATTTGCTCAAATGCTTACACTAAGTTATTTAATTGCTCTGGAGCATGTATGCTAATCAGAGAAAGAGAGGGATAGGGAGATAGAGAAAGAGAAGAGAGAGAGTGCACTCATGGTGGGGCATGCTCACGCCGCAACCCCTTTTCCTCGATTTCTCCATGTTGTCCAGGTTTTAGGAACCTGTGTGCATGTACCTAGTGTACTTTTCTAGCAGCTGGGCTTTCAAACTGAGGTTGTCAGCCATGTGAGATCTGTCTCCCACTGCACAGGGCTTAATCTCTGTGCTAGGGCAAGTCCTATACTAATTGTTTTATAAATTTTAGATTCATATGTAAAACTATCACTATATTACTGTACATAAACAATAAACTATGCTTGATGCAAAATTCCATTCAAAATTTGAAATTCAACTGAAGCAAAATCTTTCCTGAATTTTATGAAACTGTGATCACTTATTTAAAAGAGACATCTGGGCCAGCAGTTGGCATAGTGGTTATAATGCTGGATTCCCAAGTGGCCAACCATGGTTCGAGGCCTCGACCAAATGACTTGAAACATGCATGTGCGTGCATGCCCAAAAGCCTGAGAGGTAAATGGAAGAGAGGAGTGTGCAACGTGGTTATCCCCGCTGAAGGGGTGATTTCTCACTTCCTGTCTCTCTAGTGAGCACATGCACCCTATAGCAAATATCTCTCTCAATAAATACATGATAAAAACACACATCTGTTCCTGTCTCTCTAGTGAGCACATGCACCCTATAGCAAAAATCTCTCTCAATAAATACATGATAAAAACATACATCTGTTCCTGTCTCTCTAGTGAGCACATGCACCCTATAGCAAAAATCTCTCTCAATAAATACATGATAAAAACACACATCTGAGGTCAGTTCTGTGGAGCAGCCGGAATGGACTACACAAGAGAAACCCGATCCCACATGGAGGCTGTGATTAAAGCCCCAGACCAGGCACCAAAAACTTCCCAGGCAAACATTGAGTGCCCAGGATCTGACGGGAGGGAAGACTGGAAGAAGGGAATGAAGTGTGACAGACCTGCGAAAGGGGCCTCCCGCTTTCACTTGTATTTGCATGCTCATGAACTATATCATGAATAATGAAAAAAGTAATGACAAAAATAAGCATCCTAGATCCAACCACAGTTACACAGAGCCATTGCTCAGGAGGCTAGAAGCCACAAGGGAGGCCTGAGTTCAGTTCCTGAGCCAACCAGAGCATGCCAGGGCAGCTATGTGAGTCTGCCATTCTAGCTAACTGGGGCGGCTGAAGCAGGAGGATCTCAAAACATGGTGAGATCCTGTCACAAATAGCTATTTCTGTCTCTCCACATTACCATCTCTCTCTCTCTCTCTTTCCTTCCTGCTTCTCTCATAAAGGAAAAATAAGTAAATAAAAATATTGGCATCCCAAGTATTTCTTGGTTTTAAGTAGAGTATATAAAACAGTATATAAATAAATAGGAATGAGATAAATGTCACTTTTGGTTCAAGTGACAATGCTTAAAATTCTAAAATCCCAATTTTCGAAGATAAAATTGATCAAGACTTTTAACATATATGGTTTGGGGTACAAAACATAACTCCAAAATTACTCCACATTTGCACAGTATCACAAATACATTTAGAAAATAGAATCCTTTAGTATACAAAAGGTTTGAAATATTTTTGTTTTCAGAAATCACATACAGCAAACATTTGCAAGGTAATAGCATTATTTTTATCATGATCTAGAAATCTTTCATTATTCCAGTCAGTTCTTACTGATGTTATTTTCTTTGCTTGAAGGAAGTGTGGCTTCTGAGAACACAATTTTCTTTCTAATAGCATATACACTACATTGAGCATTTAATATACAAATACAGCAGACCAGGATGTTCCAGCAATGAGAAAGTTCAGATAGTGAATTTTATAGGTGTGTAATGCTGGGGACATTTATTTAACTAGTTTCTTCCTTTTTTCTATTTACTGATATACAATTTTGGAAGTTTTATTCTCTATCCTAAAAAAAAACAAAATTCTCTCTTTTAACATTGATCAGATAATCACTTTGAGGCCATTATTTTCAATATTTTACCAAGGCTACTATCGAAAATATTTTAAAAGCAAACTCATTTAATTTTTTTAAAAATTTATATATTTGTATGAAGAATTAAAAAAAAATACATCATAGCCATCCCCAGAGAGGAATGTATTTATGTTTCTCTGTCTCTCTGGTGAGTACACACACCCAAAAATCTCTCTCTCTCAAAAAAAAATCTTTTATTATGTTACAGTTGTATGGTATTGAAATAATTGAGTCAATGATATCTTTTCTTTCTTTTTCTTAAGAGATTTTTGCTATAGAGTGTATGTGCTCGCCAGAGAGACAGAGAGAGACAGAGGGACAGAAACCAAAAAATCATTGCCCATGGAGGAGGGGGAATGGCCACACCACAATCCTTTCTCCTTCATGCTCCTTTCAGGATTTTGGGCACACATGCACATGTGCCTGATGTGAGTTTTAAGCTTCCAGGTCCACGACTGAACCACGGTCAACTATGTGGGAGTCCTGGAACATGACAGTTACGCCACCTGCTGGTCCCAAGTTAATGATTTCTTTACAGAGCACATGCCTATGAGAAAAACTGCTATTGAAATTATGAGATTTTTTATTAGCAGAGCTTCTCTTCAAAAAATAAACACACAAATCAGGGAGAAAAAATAGAGAGGCAAGACATTTGTGGGACACAGAAATGGTTTATAACCTGTTGGTGATAACGTGTGTAGTATTCTCAACTGGACTGGTCTGAGGTGTATTTCATGTTGGATAAATTCTCTTTATAGGCAAATGTTGTATAGTGATTGAATATTTAAAAAAATGGGAAGAATAATAAAAATAAAATTAAATAAAAAAATGTGCGTGCATGCCCAAAAGCCTGAGAGGTAAATGGAAGAGAGGAGTGTGCAACGTGGTTATCCCCGCTGAAGGGGTGATTTCTCACTTCCTGTCTCTCTAGTGAGCACATGCACCCTATAGCAAATATCTCTCTCAATAAATACATGATAAAAACACACATCTGTTCCTGTCTCTCTAGTGAGCACATGCACCCTATAGCAAAAATCTCTCTCAATAAATACATGATAAAAACACACATCTGAGGTCAGTTCTGTGGAGCAGCCGGAATGGACTACACAAGAGAAACCCGATCCCACATGGAGGCTGTGATTAAAGCCCCAGACCAGGCACCAAAAACTTCCCAGGCAAACATTGAGTGCCCAGGATCTGACGGGAGGGAAGACTGGAAGAAGGGAATGAAGTGTGACAGACCTGCGAAAGGGGCCTCCCGCTTTCACTTGTATTTGCATGCTCATGAACTATATCATGAATAATGAAAAAAGTAATGACAAAAATAAGCATCCTAGATCCAACCACAGTTACACAGAGCCATTGCTCAGGAGGCTAGAAGCCACAAGGGAGGCCTGAGTTCAGTTCCTGAGCCAACCAGAGCATGCCAGGGCAGCTATGTGAGTCTGCCATTCTAGCTAACTGGGGCGGCTGAAGCAGGAGGATCTCAAAACATGGTGAGATCCTGTCACAAATAGCTATTTCTGTCTCTCCACATTACCATCTCTCTCTCTCTCTCTTTCCTTCCTGCTTCTCTCATAAAGGAAAAATAAGTAAATAAAAATATTGGCATCCCAAGTATTTCTTGGTTTTAAGTAGAGTATATAAAACAGTATATAAATAAATAGGAATGAGATAAATGTCACTTTTGGTTCAAGTGACAATGCTTAAAATTCTAAAATCCCAATTTTCGAAGATAAAATTGATCAAGACTTTTAACATATATGGTTTGGGGTACAAAACATAACTCCAAAATTACTCCACATTTGCACAGTATCACAAATACATTTAGAAAATAGAATCCTTTAGTATACAAAAGGTTTGAAATATTTTTGTTTTCAGAAATCACATACAGCAAACATTTGCAAGGTAATAGCATTATTTTTATCATGATCTAGAAATCTTTCATTATTCCAGTCAGTTCTTACTGATGTTATTTTCTTTGCTTGAAGGAAGTGTGGCTTCTGAGAACACAATTTTCTTTCTAATAGCATATACACTACATTGAGCATTTAATATACAAATACAGCAGACCAGGATGTTCCAGCAATGAGAAAGTTCAGATAGTGAATTTTATAGGTGTGTAATGCTGGGGACATTTATTTAACTAGTTTCTTCCTTTTTTCTATTTACTGATATACAATTTTGGAAGTTTTATTCTCTATCCTAAAAAAAACCAAAATTCTCTCTTTTAACATTGATCAGATAATCACTTTGAGGCCATTATTTTCAATATTTTACCAAGGCTACTATCGAAAATATTTTAAAAGCAAACTCATTTAATTTTTTTAAAAATTTATATATTTGTATGAAGAATTAAAAAAAAATACATCATAGCCATCCCCAGAGAGGAATGTATTTATGTTTCTCTGTCTCTCTGGTGAGTACACACACCCAAAAATCTCTCTCTCTCAAAAAAAAATCTTTTATTATGTTACAGTTGTATGGTATTGAAATAATTGAGTCAATGATATCTTTTCTTTCTTTTTCTTAAGAGATTTTTGCTATAGAGTGTATGTGCTCGCCAGAGAGACAGAGAGAGACAGAGGGACAGAAACCAAAAAATCATTGCCCATGGAGGAGGGGGAATGGCCACACCACAATCCTTTCTCCTTCATGCTCCTTTCAGGATTTTGGGCACACATGCACATGTGCCTGATGTGAGTTTTAAGCTTCCAGGTCCACGACTGAACCACGGTCAACTATGTGGGAGTCCTGGAACATGACAGTTACGCCACCTGCTGGTCCCAAGTTAATGATTTCTTTACAGAGCACATGCCTATGAGAAAAACTGCTATTGAAATTATGAGATTTTTTATTAGCAGAGCTTCTCTTCAAAAAATAAACACACAAATCAGGGAGAAAAAATAGAGAGGCAAGACATTTGTGGGACACAGAAATGGTTTATAACCTGTTGGTGATAACGTGTGTAGTATTCTCAACTGGACTGGTCTGAGGTGTATTTCATGTTGGATAAATTCTCTTTATAGGCAAATGTTGTATAGTGATTGAATATTTAAAAAAATGGGAAGAATAATAAAAATAAAATTAAATAAAAAAAGAACAAAATCATCACAAATAAACTGTACCTATTTTAGAAAAAAATAAACACAAACTAAAACTGTAATATAGAATTTCTCTGTTATAATAACTAAATTAAAGTTGGTTTCTTTTGAATCTTTCAATGCACATTTCTAAGTTTGTAGAAAATGGCTCTGAAAGGATTCTTAAATTCTAAAAGCTGTGGTTTTGGTCAATGCCAAATTGACTCAATGTATGACTTATATGTAGAGATCAAACCTATGGAGATCAAGTCTTATTATCTTTACTGTTATTTGTGGTAGTCATATTTTAAAACAGAGAGTTTGAGAACTTGTAAGTTCAGCTTATGCAATAAAGCAAGCTTAAAGGCA
Source organism: Tupaia belangeri chinensis (assembly GCF_000334495.1). Lineage (NCBI taxonomy): Eukaryota > Metazoa > Chordata > Mammalia > Scandentia > Tupaiidae > Tupaia > Tupaia belangeri. The sequence goes on from NW_006207036.1 coordinate 1,070,878, forward strand.
TTACATTGTACAAAAGTGTCCCGCTCTTCAGAATGCCATCACTTTAATCTCTCAATTATTCTTTACCTACTAAGATCTTTCACAATGTCACTAAATTTTTTCTATTGAGCCATGGTAGGTGCTTATGTATTATAGTGAGCAAAACAACATGTAATGTACTACAGAAAGCCCCCCTCCGAAGAGCAATTTAGCATTATCAACGAATGATATGCAAGTTTTTGGGAAAAAACAAATATTGTAAAACCTAAGTTATGTACTCAAAGATGCTATAGTAACCAATTTAATTAGTTTCTTTTCTAATTGAAATTTGACTGCGTTTTAATATCACTTCATAATATATTCCTCCCCTAATCCACACAACTTTCAATTCTTTGGTTTTTATTGTAAATCAAATAAAATGAGGGGTTTTCTTCGTTAAATTACCCACCAAAGGTCTAAATTTGTCTTTAGTTTTATTTTGCTCTGAATCTAATTACTCTTTTAAACAACTTTTTTACACCTCCAAACACAGATTTCAAATAATTTCCCAAGTTATATATAAATGAGATTTATGAATATCAAATTGTAAAATCCAGTTAGCATCTTTTAGATAATTGGTGAAGGCAAACTGATATTTTAAAATCCCAGACTATCACAGTTTAAATTATTATGAAAATAAAATGTTATATTTTATACTCTCAACTAAAAACAAACTTTATTAACATTTAAGCCATTTCTCTGGTAGGGCTGATCTAAAATGACTTTCATAGCTCTGACATTTTCTTCAAATTATATTTAATTATATGAAGTTTTAAAGGTCTTTCTCAAAGACATTAGAAGTTCCGATACCTAAGTCAAGCCTGAGGACATTTGGTGTTCAACAAGAGGTGCTCGCCTATGACTACACAGTAATGACCAAGTTGTGTCTGCATGGGCAACATGGAGCGAGTCCTCATTTCTATGGACAGAAGGATGTCTTTTGACAAAGCTAAAATCCCTCCCCTTCTTTCCTTCTTTCCTCTCTCTCTCTTTCTCTCTTTCTCTTTTCTTTTTTCTTTCCTGGGAGGAGAGGAAAAATACAGAGAAAAGAGGTGAAAGAGACATTACAGAATGTGACTGGGAGTGTGTTATGGATTTGGGGACCTTATGAAATACTTTTGTCATCAAATATTTAAGGCATGTGGAAACAAATGTGTAAAAAATTAATCACACAAGGAGGCAAAAAGTAATATATTAATAATGTATTATAATTGCTATGATAATGTTCTTATAAGGATTTTAGAATAAAATTTGATTGGTAGAAATTTTTGCAGAGAACAAGGTATTTAAGAGTATCTTTGAAGGACAGATTGTAATAACAGTTATAGATTAATGAGTGTTTACAATGTGTCAGACACTGTGACAAATTCTTTAAATATGTCATCTCCCTTAATCTTTACTTAAAGTCTATGACATTGGCACTTGAAATTTAGAGTTCCTTCTGGAATTTGCAATTCTAAATCCAAATTATTTTGAAGAGGAAAAAAAAGCCTTTTCAAGTCTGTGCCAATTATTTTGAAGTGAAAACTCTTTATAGTATTTATACTACTTATTTACTGACTTTAATGTTAATATTCATACACGCCCATGCAGAAATATTAATGCCATAGGTTACAGGTTATCACTGCAGAACCTTCTTGGGTGTTATGTCAAGTATAGTACCTCTCTCTACAAATTCTGAAACACATTTGCATCCAAAGACTTTCATACTGAAGCACAAAGCAATTTAAAAACTTGCCCAAATAGACATAGTTAATAAGAATCAGAAGTAGTTTTCTTCCAGGTTGAGAAAAAAGGAAAGAAGAGTTTTCATAGTAGAAGCAGCATGAACTAGAAAAGGTGAGAGTCAATATGATCTAGTAAAGAAAGAAGTATAGGGCAAACCATGGATATAATCATGGAAAAAAATAAGTCTGGGAAGATGGTTGAGGTGAAATTATGGTGAGCCTTTCACTATGGAACTGGGACATGGTTATTGAAACAGGATCATGAAAACTCTGTAAAAGTAGAAATGTGTTCTTAAATTTCAACATAAAATCGGGCAAATGGAAGTGCTAAGCTTAACTAAAGTGTGGACCAGCAAAGACAGAGATCAATGGAGAAAAATGCTGTAACATTTTGACTATGATGCTTTAGCTGAAGTATGCAGGATAACCAGCACAGTGGAAGTCTGTCTTAGAAATACTCTTAAAGCCGTGTAAACAGAAATCTAATTCCTTAAGCTAGTCAGTGGCAGTGGTTGATATGGCTGGTCCCACATGTCTGACAGTGCAGTTGGAGTCCTTGCCCCAAAGGCTTGAAAAAGACACCGGGCACATGTGCATGTGGACCCAAAATCCTGAAAGGGAATGGAGGATAAAGTATTGTGGCATGCCCGTTTCCTCTGGGGATGCTTTATCAATTTCTCTCTCTCTGTCTCTCTCCAGTAAGCACATGTGCCCCATAAAATATAAATACATTTTTAAAAATGTAATTTCCTGGTGAGATATGGTTAGAGGGTTGTTATAAGAATGGAATAGCTGTAGGGAGTGACAGATGGTTTGGCTTTATTGTTACAGTGGATACATACAGATATTCTTAGAAACTACAAGATTAGGCCAGGTCTAGTGGTGAAGGGATCCAGATGCCAGGTGGACAATAGTTCAGATCTCAGCCCTGCAGCTTGAAAAACATGCCAGGCTCATGTGCATGTGTGCCCCAAATCCCAACAGCATGAAGATATTGAGAAGAAGGGATTCCATCATGACCACACTCCCACAGGGTAGCCTTTCTCTCTCTGTCTCTGGCAAATGCACATGCCCTTTTGCAACTAAAATAGAAAAAAAAATGGGAAGATAGAAACAGCTAGATGAATAAAGGATATTCCTCTGCTGACGCTTTCTTTTATTTTTTTTTTCCCTTAGAGAGATTTTTGTTATACGTGCATGCACTCAGCAGAGAGACAGAGAGAGATAGAAATACTGAAAGTGAGAAATCATCCCCGAGAGGGGATGACCACACCACAATCCCTTCTCATTCACTCTCCTCTTGGGATTTTGAGCACACATGCACACACACCCAATGTGAATTAAAGCCTCTGAGTCCAGGACTCAAATCGTAGTCGACTATGTCAGACTTCAGCAATATAACATTATGCCATTTGTTGGTTCGTCCCCCAACCTCCATTAAAAAATTAGTCAATACCCAAGGTATTGGGTATGCAAGGCCTTCTGCCATGTGTTTTACTGCACTATAGAATTCTGGACACCCTTCATTGACTGCAACCTTCTAGTTACAGTTCTGTTTGAACTAATCTAATCTACCACCTTGTCACCAAATAATTTACTCTTACGTGGCATCCTTTGGTAGCAAAGTTTTCTTTCAGTCATTTCTAATTTATGCTTCTGGCTATTTCTTGAAAGTAAAAGAAAAATAATCCCGCCATCAGAGCTTATATTTTTGAGAAATTTTGAGAGAATGAAAACATTGATAGTTTCAGTATCTGCTAGGTAAGAGATCCTAGACTAGAAAAACTTCTGAGATATAGATCAGATACTGTACTCCATACTAACAGACACTCATCTTAAGAAGGTCTACTCTGCTCTTAAAATAGATTTACTAGATCTACTATTTTAAAAAAAAGAATGGATTAGAACAATATGATTTTTCACACTTGAAACTCCAATAAAAATTTTTAAAAGTTAAATAGATCAAAACAGAATATTAAAAGAGATTTCTAAGTAAGATACACTGCCACTAATACAGCTTAAAAAAATGCTTAACTTGACTTTGGTACTCTTTTTTTATTACTAAACAGCTGAATTAATCTAAAAAGTTATTCCACATTTAACTATTCAGACTTATACATAAAAGACAATAATTGAGCTAAATATAGATTTCCCTTCCAAATTTTAAAATTCATTCAAGATTTCATATGGTCTTACTTTCTCTTAACTTATTAAACAATAGAATTAGGATCAAAAGGAGATAAAAAGATAATTGCAAACACCATTCGGCCTTTTGATGGTGATCAAAATCACCAACTATTCCAGAAAAGAAAACCAGGAGAATGAGATGATTGATTTAAAAAAGAGATAGAGTTGAGAATGTATATGTTATCTTCTCCCAATTGGAAAGTTGGGATATATGAAGCTTGGATTTTAAATTAATTGCTTTTTATTATGTGAACTTGAGCTATGAGAAGTGAAGCAGATCCTTTGAAGTTTTGCCCTAGTTTAATTAATATGGCTTCCTGAAGAAATGTTTCAAAAGAAAATATAAATGAAAGATAAGTCTGGCATACCCTCCAGTTAATATTGACTTTTTAAAAAATAATAAAGCAAGCAACATTCACTACCTTTCAATATTCTCACATACTTTCCACTCTGTTTTCTGTTCTGACCTTCATGACAGCAAAATCCTGGCAGTGTGGATGCTTCTTTCAGTTATCACAAAAGGATAACAACTCAGAAGAACTTGCTTTATTTCCTGTTTCACTCAGTCACTTCCACATCTGGATTAAGGTTTTATACATTTTTATTGAATCGAAGATATGTTATTAATTTTTGTTTATTTAATAAATACTATTAAATCATTTGTGTTATTATTACCAATTTACAGATAAAGTGGGAAGATCAGGAGAGATACTTTTCAAGCTTTGATAACTATGAAGGGGTAGAGGTAAGAGTTGATCTCATGTACTCTTGCTCTAGTACGTCTATTCTCTTAACAATGCTCTATTGTGCTACTAAAATCCAGTACATTCTCTGAGAGTCAACAGTAACTGCTAATATTACCTTTTCAATATAGCTTACTATTAAAAATTATTTACAGGCCAACCTATGGGGTGGTGGTTAAGGCAGCTGAAGGCCACATGGAATTGCATGTTTCAAGTCCTGAACCCTGTGGCTTGAGAAACATGCCGAACATATATGTGTGCATGACCAAAACCCCACAGGGAAGGAGGAGAAGGTATTGCAGCATGACCATTCCCCATGGATGCTTCCATGCTTTCCCTCTTTCTCTCCGTCACTCTTCAGCAAGTGCATGCACTCTGTGGCAAGTTGAAAACAAAAACAAAAACGAAAACAAAAAAAAATTCCCAACTACTTTTAATTTCTTTCTTTCTTTTTGGGAAGAAGTTGGAGTGGAGAGAGATCACGTGTTTTATATCCATTTTAAGATATCTATATGTAGTGAATGATTCAGGGTATATGGTGAAATAATTCAATATATACATAGGGAAATACATATATAGTGAAATAATTTGATCATTATACACTTAGCTTCTCCCATACCCATAAGTGCACATTCGTTAGTAACTAAATTGATTTCATTAAGTATTCCTGGTAATTAGTTAAGAAATTTCCTGGTGATAAATTTTCCCACAGAAAGCCAAAGACAATAGCTATGAATATCAGAATCATAAAACTATGACCTGGAGGTTTTATCATTAACTGAAGGGGAAAAATACTTTTAAAAATAGAAATCTGCTCCATTTCACTACACTAATTAAAAGGTATTCCAATATAGCTGCTATAACAATTCATTATTACTTATAGCATTTCTGCATATTTGTTCATTAACCACTATAACTTATTGATAATTAAAAATAAAAATAGATATTACATGCTCATTTCATTATATAAATGCCAATAATAAAAACATCATTTTTATGCATTGTATGTATGCATTGTATGTACCACATCCAAAAATGCTCGAAGAAATGACTAGGCACACACACATTCACACACACACTCCCCAATCACCCTTTGATACCAGTAGATTAGGTCATGATCCTACAAAGAGGCTAAAAATAAACTGGGACTAGATTTCACATTTCAGCTATTACTTGACTTTACATTGCATTGTCTAGAAATTAAATCTTTGGGGACAATCTCCATTCTTTGGTGGACTAGATATAACCACAATGATTACAAGTATGACCACACATAGATCTTCAGAAATTTTTGCTTTCATAGACTGATAGCATTATAAAATAAAAATCAGGAAGACTTCTGTAAATACTTATTTTTGATCAGATAACATTCCTTTGGAAAATCAAGATATCACTGAAAAATAAGAGTTGTCCCAGCAGCAGTTTTAAGAAACTTTTAGTCTTTAAGGAAATGAGCTATATTGACAAGGGGAAACCCAGTTAGACATATAAATATTCGTTTTACTAGGATTGTTCGTTCACTCATTCATTCAACATTTATTTATGGAACACCTACTGTATAGTCTATGTCTCACTCTGCAACAGAACTAGGGCTAGGATATCAGATGCTTTATCAGGATAGGTTTCAAACAGAATATTAACTAAAGGTTTTGTTGAATTCCATTACCTTTCGAATAGACTTAAATGGTAATTAATTGTGTGCTTTTCATGGAAAGTTGTTCAGACAGATTTTTGCTGGCTTTAATTTTATTCTTTTTAAGTCAAGCACATAAATGAAAAATAATGTCCCAAACCTACTTTCTTGGTTAACCTAATTTAGCCTATTTTCTATTATTTTAATGCTAGTTCATTTCTGTTTAATATTTCCAACTAAGTTATACTCTTTATTAGGACAGAAACATTCACATTATTTTTTTTATTCTTTTAATTGCCAGAGGGCACATGTGCTTGCCAGGCAGAGGCAAAGAGATAGAGGGGAGAAAACATCCTCATCCCCAGTGGGTCCCACCTCCACTTCTCTATCCTTTCGGGATTTGGCCCACACATGCACAGGCACTTATGTGACTTTCAAACTGCTGGGGCTGGGACTCAAAGCACAATCAGCCACTAGTCTAGGAGGCTGGACGACGAAAATAAAGATACACAAAAGTATATTCATTACATGGACGACAGTTGAAAGGTAGAGAAATTTTCTTAGTGGGGATTGGAAATTATTATGCTCTACACTGGCCATAATCGTCATGTGGCTTCCTTTCTTTCTCTTGCTTTGTTTTTCTTCTTTCTTCCTTCCTTTTTTTTTTTCTCTTTCTCTCTTTCTTCTTTTTTTCTCTTTTTCTTTCTCTCTCTCTTTCTTCTGTCTTTCTTTTTGCTTAAAGAGATTTTTGCTATAGGGCACGTGTGCTTGCCAGAGAGACAGAGAAAGACAGAAAGCAAGAAATCACTCCCCATGGGGAATGGCCACACTGCAATTCCTTCTCCTCCAGTCTCCTCTTGGGATTTTGGACATGCATGGATATACGCTCAGCGTGGGTTTTGAGCCTCCAGGTCCAGACCTTGAACCACAGTTGACTACGTGGGAGTCCAGTGATGTAACTATTACATCTGCTGGTCCTTGTCATGTGGCTTTCTATAAACTAAATTTTTAAAATGAAAATACAAGGAAAATCAAAGGAATATTAGATGTAAATCTTCCCTTCAAAAAATAACTTGAGGTTCAATTATATTCATAACTGTTATTATAAAACAGCCTTTATAGATAGTAAGTTCTATGCGCTTAATACATGTTATAATTGGCAAGAAGTTTTTTACTTTCTTCTCTCATAATTAGTTTAAATAAAAGAAAACCTAAAACGTAGTTCTTTCTCCTGTTCATTGACTATAAATTCATTTTGTCTTTCTAAAAAAATTTAAATTTAGGACAAGACATTACTGCTTCTTGATCTAAATCAAACAAGTAAATTTAAAAATGATATTTTCAGAATATAAATATCAATGGGTCAAAATAAAAATTATTTTTAATTAAAAAAATAAATACATTGTTATTTTCCCCCCAGATATCTTTGTATTGTGACCAAAAATAACCTGAAATTTTGACTATTCTAGGTAAAACTTGCTAGGCACAAAATAATTTCCAGTAATTTAATAAATCCCAGCAGATACATATATAAATATTATATACACATAAATACTTACATATTCATATATTGAATGTAAAATTATATAAACATATAAGGTACTAAACAAATATATGTAAACATACACATATATGAAATATGATATTTCTACTTGTGTCCCTGCAAATATGTTAGTTTGGTGAATTCTGTTTATTCCTTCATGATTGTAATTGCTTTGTATAGCAGCTGTTTTAAAGCAAACCAACATAAAATTGTAAGATATGTAAAAACGGAAATGGAAATTGATGAACTAACTAGTATAAGAGCTTTAAAATATAATTGCTTAGGGCTTGCAATAAGGCTAATAAGCATACAATTGAGGCATAAAGAAGTTTCTAGTAAGAGGTTCAGTGCATTTTTTCCTGAGGAAATACAAAGTTGATAGATTTATTCAGGGATATATAAATGTTACTCAAAAATATCCTAAAGTAGCTCTACAGTTGTTTCCCTCTTGATCTGTACCTCTCCTGATGAATTACATGTAAATAAACTTTGTCTTTTTTTAAAAAATCAGCTCTTCTGTGGCAACTAATTCCACTGTTCTCAAATGCAAGCTGTAAACCTGACCTTTCTCATAGTGAGATCAGACTAACTCCATCCATTTTCCCGGGTCAGTAATAACCAATTGATGCAAGGTGACACCCAGAGTTAAAGAGGACTAAACTTTGAAGTCAATCATATTTTTAATAAAGCCAAAGATGTATAACATGGTAGTAGGATGTCCACTAAGTTTGCTCATTTAGAAATTTTCATTTTGCACACATTTAACAGTGCATTTAATACCCAAGATAAAATTACAGAGAGAAAAAGCACTGCAAAAAGTTGGTTTTCTTTTCCCATTAGATGCAAATACGTCTAATGAAGCAGAAGCCCAGCAGTGGAATTTTGTAGTGTCCATTGCATGTTTGGATTGTGAACCGGCCATGTATGAATTCATCTGAAAGGGAAGCTTAACGCCAGCTGGTGTCAGAAATGGAATCATTATTAGGCATTGTGTAGTTGTCAAAAATAATAATAAGCTTTAAGCATGATTGACCTTGGCTAAATTTTAACTGGTTATTTAAAAAACAAAAATGCCAGAAAGTGATGTTACTATTTTTTAAGGGCCATACTGTCTTTAATACACACCTCCAAGAAAACTGCAAATACAAATTATATATTCATTGTTGATACATTTCCAGCTTACATGGGAGTTTTTGTAGCACAATAAAACCAAATAAAATAATTTTTGAAATAAATATTTTGATAAATTTATTAAGTAGTTCTTCTTAGGTCTCTTATAAAGAGTTTCAAAATTTACAGAGATATAGTCTGCTGTGTAAAAGACAACAGATTTAAAATAGAAAAACAATTTCAGTGCTAGTGGTAGCTCAGTTTTTAATACTTAAAAGGATACAATGATTTCACTGCAGGGAGTGAGGGAGTGTGATAACATTTCCCTCCCAGAATTATGGTGTATGTAATGTGAAAGGGCCTTTCAAACTACATTTTAATATCCTACTTTCATGTTATTTATTTCATTTAAAACAGTTGCTTATTAGCAAGTGTGAATAATACCTAGGTGATAATCCCAGACTGTTTATCAATACAACCAAGGTAATAAATGTATTCATTAGCACTTGGGAGATACAGTAACAGAGGCTTGTAAATAAATTTAATAGGGGACTTGATTAAAAACTTCTAAACAACGTAATTTAATTTTTTATACAATAAAGGCCTTTTCAACTCTTATTAGTAATGTTGTATTTTCCTAATAGAGGGAATCATTGTAAATAGAAATGGAGTCACATGAGTGGAGAACTATCAAAAACAGCAGATAAATCAGTAGAAATGTCTCTTGAAAACTATTCTCGGATCCAGCAGGTGATATAAGGTTAAAGCGCTTGACTCCCACATGGTCAAGTGTGCTTTGAGTCCTGGACCTGGTAGCTTGAAACTCATCCTTGGGCATGTGGGGCCAAAATCCAGAGAGGGGAATGGAGGAGAAGAGATTGTGGCATGGCCATCTGCCCTGGGGAGTGATTTCTCACTTTCTGTCTTTCTGTCTCTCTGACAAGCACATGTGTCTTATAGCAAAACAATTCCCCCAAATGAAGGAAAAAATTAAAATTATTCTGATCACTTAGATTTTATCATTATGGTCAAGAAGACAGATTATTTTGTTCATACCATATATGAAATTATAAGATTAAATATGTTAAAGATCATGCCGTATTATTCTATATCAAAGAAAACAACCTGGGACGAGCAGGTTGTATAGTGGTTAAGGTGCTGGACTCCCATAGAGCAGACCATGGTTTGAGTTCTGGACCCAGTGGCTTCAAACTCACACCAGGTGTGTGTGTGCTAGTGCCCAAAATCCCAACTGGAGGATGGAGAAGAAGGGATTGTGGCACGATAAACATTCCTGGAGGGTGATTTTCACTTTCTCTTTCTCTGTCTCTCCAGTGAGCACATGCACCCCATAGCAGAAATATCTCTAGTAAAAAAAGGCAATGGCCTAATTGATTTGCTTACAACAGAAAAATTTAGCAGTCCAGAAATACATAGAAAAATAAGTTGATCGCTGAGTTTTAAAAAATGGTTATATTGGGCACAGCCAGTGGTGTGGTTTTTAATGCCATATGGCCAAGTTTGAGGTTCAAGTCTGGGAACCACTGGCTTGAAAAACACACCAGGTGCAAGTACATGCATGCCCAGAATCCCGAGAGAATAGTGGAGATAGAACTGCGGCATGGCAGTTCCCTGCTGGGAAGTGCTTTCTCACATTATCTCTCTCTTTCTCGCTCCTTCTCCCTCTCACACAGGTGTCCTACAGCAAATTAAAAAAAAAAAAAAACAAACATATATATATATAAAAACAAACATATATATAAATAGCAAGAGCAAAATAACTATAGAAGACATTTAAATATTTTAGGGATATTTCTCCAGCTTCTACTTAGGCTAACACATATTAATCATCATGTTCAGAAAAATTCCCATTGAAATTAAAGAATAATGAGTACTCACATTGCATGGTTCAAGTATGCATGAATCATGGTTAAAACAGAACCATCTATACCAAAAACTGCTTATATATAGTACTAAATTGAAACAACCCTATTTTTATATTTTATTTGTTAAAAAAAATTGACTGCCACATTTTTAATACCAGATCTACATTTTTAAATGATAAAAAGAGACAGCAGGTGTTGAGGTGTTTAAGGTGCTGGACTCACACATTGTTGACTATGGTTTGAGTCCCAGACCTGGCGACTTGCTTTCTCACTTTCTCTTTCTCTCTCTTTCTGGTGTGCACAATTTCCTACAGCAAATTTAAAAATAACAATAATGATAAATAAAATTAAATAAATAATTTTATTTATTTATTTATTTTTACTTTATTATATTTTTAAAGGTTTTCGCTATAGGGCGTGCTCGCCAGAAAGAACG
>NW_006207036.1:1082250-1087704 GCF_000334495.1 Tupaia belangeri chinensis
TATATATATATATATATATATATATATTTTAATTATTTTATTTATCTTTATGCATTTATTTTAATTTGACTAGAGAGGGACAGAAAGAGAGAGAGAGAGAAAGTTGGAAATCAAGCCGCCAGTCTGGGACTCAAACTACAGTCAGTCATGTGGGAGTCCAACACCCTTAACCACCACACCACCTGCCAGCCCCTAAAAACATTTTTTAAAGAAAATTTAGCTATAGGGTAGTGTACTTGCAGGAGAGACACAGAGGGACAAAAAAACAGAAGCAAGAAATAGTCTTCTCAGGGGGATGACCACATCACAATCCCTTCGCCAGTCTGGGACTCAAACTACAGTCAGTCATGTGGGAGTCCAACACCCTTAACCACCACACCACCTGCCAGCCCCTAAAAACATTTTTTAAAGAAAATTTAGCTATAGGGTAGTGTACTTGCAGGAGAGACACAGAGGGACAAAAAAACAGAAGCAAGAAATAGTCTTCTCAGGGGGATGACCACATCACAATCCCTTCACCATTCTCCTCTTGTGATTTTCGGCATGTACGCACACATGCTCAGCACTAGTTTTTCTTTTTAACGTTTTATTATTCTTATTTATACGTTTAATAGCTATATATCATTTAGATTGTAAATAGACTACCCAGCATAATATATACCTCCAGTCCAGTTGAGAATACTATACCCATCCTCATCAATAGATAATAAATCCTATCAGTGTCTCACAAATGTCTTACCAATCTATTTTTTTCCCAAAATTTCCTTTCCTATGCTCTTCTCCTCCCACATTCTTATTCCACTTTGTCTCTAGTCTCCATAACAATTTTAAATGCTTTTATATCCTCCAGTCTTTCAGTCTCCACTATTGAGTGTAGACAGTCAGTATATGTTATGTGGAGATATACAGTATTGCTCTTTCATAGCCTGACTTGCTTCACTCAGCAATAAATCTTCCATATTCCATCCTGACAGGGGTTAGGTGGTATCTCATTGTGGTTTTAATCTGCATCTCCCTTATGATGAGAGATGCTGAGCATTTTTTCATATGCTTTTTGGCTGTTCATATGTCTTCCTTAGAGAGTTGTTTATTCAGCTCATTTCCCATCTTTTAATTGGGCTAATTATTTCTTTCCGGGTAAGCTACTTGAGTTTCCTGTGTATTTTGGTTATCAGTCCCTTAATTGAGGCACAGTTAATAAATATTCTCTCCCATTCTGAGGTCAGTTCACACTAATTACGGTGTCCTTTGCTGTACAGAACCTTCTTAATCTGATGTATTCTCACCTATTTTGGGAATTATTGCCTGTGCTTTAGGGGTCTTGTTTAAGAAGTCTTTGCCTACTCCAAAGTCTCCCAGAGTTTCCCCAGTGTTTTCTGGCAATAATTTTATAGTTTGTGGTCCTAGGTTTAGATCTTTGATCTACTTTGAGTTGATTTTTGTTAATGTTGACATGTAGGGGTTCAGATTCATCTTTCTGCAGGTGGATACCCAGTTTTTCTAGCACCATTTGCTAAAGAGGTTTTCCTTTTCCCACTTGATTGACTGGTACCCTTTCTCAAAGATGAGTTGGCTGTAGGATAGGGTTTATTTCTGAGGCCATTACTCTGTTCAATTGGTCCTCATGTCTGTTTTTGTGTCAATACCATGCTGTTTTGATCATCACAGCTTTGTAATATATTTTGGGGTCAGGAAGTGAGAAGCCACCTACTTCACTTTTTTTGTGCAGGATGGCTTTAGCAATATGGGAAATTTTATGATTCCAGACACATTCTATGATTGTCTTTTCTAGATCCGTGAAAAATGCCTCTTGTAATTTTATCGGGATTGCGTTGAACATGTAGATTACTTTGGATAGGATTGACATTTTGATTACATTAATTCTGCCAGTCCAAGAACACAGGATCTATTTTTTGTGTCCTTTTCAATTTCCTTTTAAGGTTTTCATAGTTTTTCTTACAGAGGTCTTTGACTTCTTTGGTTAGTTTTATTCCTAAATATCATATTTCTTGTGGCTATGGTAAGTGGGATTACTTTCTTCAGTTCTGTCTCTTGTCTGCTTGCTGTTTGTATATAGAAATGCTATAGATTTTAGCAAGTTAATTTTGTATCCTGCCACTTTATTATATACATTTATTATTTTGAGAAATTTTTTCATGGGTACTATTGGATCTTCTATGTATACAATCTTGCACCAGCATGAGTTTTAAGCCACTGGGTCCAGGACTAGAACTGTGGTTGACTACGTGGGAGTCCAGGGGCATACCCATTATGCCATCTGCTGGTCCTGATAATTATTTTTTTAAGAATGACAATTGAGGACCAGCAGGTGGCATGTAGGTTTATTGATAGTGTTTAGGCTCACATCCTTATTTTTATTTTTTTACACATTTTGTCTTTTCTATAAAGGCTATAATTCTGATTTTGAAAACTGTTGCCAAAATTGGTCTATAATAGGGTTTAAGTTCCTTTCTACAATGTCTATGAAATGGACAAATTCTGAATCTTAAAGTAAATAGACACCATAATCTAGTGATATACACGTTTCCAAGAAGTTAAGCACTTTGAAAGATCCTGAGAGCTTGCTTCTGTGGGATGCCATAACATAGAACTCCATTGGATGGTATAGACCACAGTGAAACACACCATGACTCTTGCCCCTAAAATTAGCTAGCTCATACACATTGTTAACCCATTAAGACAAACAGTGGTAGCTACTGCATACAAGAATTTTTTTTTTTGAGAGGTTTTTCCTATAGGGCACATGCACTCACCAGAAAGACAGAGAGACAGAGAGAGAGAGAAAAACAGAGAGACAGAAAGTGAGAAATCAGCCCCCGGGGGGGATGGCCACGCTGCAATCCCTTCTCCTCCATTCTCCTCTTGGGATAGTGGGCACACACGCACACGTGCCTGGTATGAGTTTAAGGCACCAGATATGGAACTTGAATTGTGGTCAACTATGCAACTTGAATTTTGGTCAACTATGTGGGAGTCCAGCAACATAGCCATTATGCCAACTGCTGGTCCCATATTAGCATTTTTTCAATGGTCAAATGCCAGTACCTCATTTATAACTCCCCCTTGAATAGAGATAATATCCTCTTACCACAGATCAGAAAAAAATGAGGCCAAAGTTAAGTTGTTTGTCCAAATTTTCTCAAATGATAAATGGCAGAACTGGGATTTGAACCCAGACCTGTCAGACTCTGGCACCCACATATTTCTGTGACTCTCTTTTCAGGTTATTGAGCTGGATGTGCAGCGAATGAATTTTATTACTCAATCAGCTGGCTGAAAATGAAGCAGATGATGATGAAGATAGTAATGTCTTTGTCTTGACTCATATGCATGATATTCCTTCTGGAAAAAGAAATGTAGTGCACTGTAAAAATATATGTGATTCAATGTAATATAAACAAGATTATGATAATAATAAATAAAATTTTAAAAATGAAGCAGAGAATGTACAAGTTGGAAGAATGGCCTAATTCTTGTACATGACTGGGAATATACATTCCTAAAAATCAAAATAGTATCCTCCCTTTCTTAAGTAGGAAAGCTTATTAGGAATCCAAACCTTTTGATTCTTACAAAAGGTAATACAAACAAGTAGTTGATTTGTGTTGCAAGTGCAGTCTTCCTCAAATTCAGATCATTACAGAAAAACAAGATCCCCTCAACTGAGGGAGATGTGAGAAGGTGGGCACATCTCACGGGTTGAATGCTTGCTCTCTGACTTGGGAGCTCTCATGCTAGTACCATGGTACAAATGCTGAGATTGTTTCAAGGTTTTTTTTTCCTGGAGATATACATTAGCATTGATGTATCATTGATTTTTTTCAGTAAAATTTGAATGATTCAAAAAAAAAAATACTCATGTTAGAAATACAATCCTTAGCCATAGATATTATCTGTTTGCTTTTGTTTTTGTTTTGTTTTGTTTTCTTTGTGGAGTAAAACTGCTTATGACCAAAATTGTTTCATTGGTCACTGGCTTTTACTTAGCTTAGAACATCATTTAAAATACTTTCAGAAACCTACTACGTAAGGGGTTATCCCCCTCTATCAGTGACTGATTTTAATACTTTTAGAACTATTTCTCTAACTGTTGAAAGAGAGAAAGATTTATATCAGAGGATTACATTTGCTGTTCTTCCATATTCCCAAGACCCATGATCATTAAACATATAGTGCAATGAATAACAGCATGAGCTAGAACCACTGTTACCACAACAGGTTCAAATCCTGACATCAACATTTGCTGTCAATGAAACTTGGGGAAATTACTTAAACACTCGGAGCATTCATGTAATGGTATGACCATTCTTACCTTTCATGGCTATTGTGGGGACTAAGTGAGATGATCTACATGAAGTGCCCTGCATAGGAGCTAACTGGGGCATCAATGACTAGCCATGGATTACTTCGAAGGCAGGAGTTAATCTCGTGAAAGAGTATTGTAGTCAGGGTCAAGGGTTTGATCATCATGTTCACAACTAATTAGTCAGTTTTCTAATTACTTTCAGGGCCAAGTTTGTGAAATTCTTTCTATAATTGTCTTAGAAAAGAACATTTTTGTTGAAATACTAGTGGACTGATTATAATAAGTCTCCGAGCTATTATAGGGTCAAAGCTCTTTAATCCCTAGTCCATTGTGGTTCCCCTTCTTCCACCTCCCTTTCGTCCTTTATCATTCTACGTGGCTGTTTAAGAGTGTTAGAATATGCTGGTAATTCCTAGCTGCAAAAAGAGGTATGTTTCAAGCTCAAAGAAACTTGGTCATGAACAAGTCTTTCATCTAGTGTGATAATATTAATGGCAGTTGCTTATAGCTATTTGGCATATAAATAGCTCCAAGTAAAATGTATGGGTTAAAAAAAAAGGTTGACTTTCCAGAAAGGTAGGTTTGCTGTCATTGTTTATAATCTGATATGTGGAAACAGTTTCCCAGTCTTTCTTTCTTTCCTTTTTTTTTTTTTTTAATGCGCTCACTGGAGAGAAGGAAAGCGAGAAATCACCCACTCCCAGGGGATAACCACACCATAATTTCTTCTCCTCCATTCTCTCAGGATTTTGGACTCACGTGCATATGTGCATATGTGCCCTGTGTGAACTTCAAGTTGCCAGGTTCAAGACTTGAACCATTGTTGGCCATGTGGGAGTCCTAACCACTATGGTACCTCTTGGCCCCATTTGTGTGTGTGTGTGTGTGTGTGTGTTAATGTTTGCTCACTTGCCAGAGACATGAGAGAGAGACAAAAGAAGGAAGAGAGGGAAAGCAAGAAAGACTCCCCCCCCTGACTACCACCTCCTGGGCAGGGGAGATAACCACATCACAATCACTTCTCCTCCATTTTTCTCTCAAGATTTTAGGTATAGACACACACACAAACACACACACACACAAGCCTGGCATGTTTTCCAAACTGTTGGATCTGGAACTTGCACCGC
>NW_006207036.1:1087735-1132298 GCF_000334495.1 Tupaia belangeri chinensis
GCTCATTTGGTCATATGGGATCCAGTCGCCTTAACCAGCATGCCACCAGCAGTCTTCCATATTTTTAACAATGTACAGTGCTTATATCTTGCTCTTGATATTTTACTTATCATTAGGGAAAATGTAAATGTAAATCTCTCTCTCACAAACACATTTTGTGTACATATATATACACAAACACATGCTATTTCCTGCTATACCGGAATATACCTAAATAATTTTTAAGGTATAAATGTAGAGATTGGGTCTGCACACATAATCAATTTTCATAAATCTTCCCTTGATGTGGTCTGGCTGTAATTTCCAGTACCTTAATGATTCTGCTACTCCTAAATAGAAATGATCCTAGATACTCATAAGCATTAATTCCATTTATCTAGTAAACTTAGTAATGATGCTTCTAATCCAATTTAAAAACCATTAAAATGTACTGACTTTAAAAACCATTATAATTCACCTCATTTCTGCAAAGTTTAGTTTAGAAGAAAGCAGCTGTGTATTTGAACATCTGGAAACGACTTTTAATCACACTGTTCTCAAGTGAGGAAGGATGAGCTCTGCCTGCAATGCTATATGTCTATGTGACCACTCAAATGCTAGTCAACACCTGTGCCTTACATATAATTTCATTTTGGCTACATAATCTCCTCAAGCTATTAATCCAGACCTTATGTGAATCAGCTACTGAAAATTTGATCTGCGTATACTTTAATAACAAAAAAGGAAATTGTTAGATATTTCATTACCTTTAAGTGATTTACTTATCTAAGAGGAGAGAACAAATTTTATAAGTAGACATAGCTAATTCTGAAAACTAAAAATATACAAATACTATTACATTCATATTTAATGACTGAGGCATTGAAAACTAAAACAAATTCCAGATATGAAGTGGCTTAACAGCTTATATTTTATCTAAGACCTATTCATTCAATAAAATCAGTCTTTGGTCTTGAACCAGACATTTTTAACTACTGATCACCAAGTTGATTATAGCCTTCTAGTAACAAATAGTATTTACTAAATTAAATGTGTTGCCACTAAAATATGTCAGTAGAAAAATGTTATCTTCCTGAACTGTATATTACTTTTCCTTGTTGATTCATTTCTTGACAACTGAAGATGTTTCAGAAATAGCTAAATAATATTCCAGTAGGAATTGTCTGTGCATAAACTTTTTTGAATCCTGAGATATCTGAATGTATCTAAAATTGGTTGTTGGCAAAAAAATAAAATAAAAATAATATATTTATTATTTTTTCATAGAGACGAGCTCCAAGACTGGAGAGAAAACAACATCTGATCAGGCTACAAAACTATAGAATATGTAACGCCAGTATACATGTAGCTACACTAGTAGAAAATTCACATCTGTACTACTATACTTCATGAGGAAAGTTATGGAAAAGTTAAAGTGTAATGTTTTCAAAAACCAAATGGGGAATGATACTCAATTAGAATTGGAATAAAGCCAATTCCACAAATTTCAGGACAACTGTTCTGTCATGTAAATATTTTGGACACATTATATATTAAATATTAATATATATTAATATATGTATCAAACACAAAATATAGTTTAACTCACCAGTATAAGGGGGTCTTCAGAAAGTTCATGGAAAATGTGAATTATGAAAACAACTAGATATGAATTTTAAAATTTTTTTGCACCAAAACAAATTTACTTTAATTCCGTTTTCCATGAAATTTTTCACATTCCCTCCCAAAATATCTATGTTCCATAATTTTCAGCAACTAGACCTTTCATACATAATGTTGATTCTTTTCAGGAATGTGCCCAGGCTTAAATGCAAAACTGTGCTTGCTAAAATTGAGTTAGCTTGATTATTACAATGCTATGTCCAACTGAATGAACCAATGTACCCACACTGTAACTTAAAAAGAAAAAATCACTACAGATAGAAGAACACTGCTTGTGCCAAAGAGACGTCATTGCAGACTCTCCAGGGAACAAGAATGAATGTGTTTTATTGCAATCTTTCTCTGAAAAAGTTATCTGTTTTTAGAGAGGTGGGCTTCTGAAGGAAGAGTGGGATTTAAGTAAGAGAAATGAACGTGTGGGCCTGAAAGAGCATAAACCCAAGAGACTGAGCACCATCCTTGTGCCTCCACCTTCTCAGGAGCTCCTAAGTGAAGGGAAAATGAAAACTGCTCTCAAAGCCCACTGCCTATCTTTCCAGTTCATTGTGTATGTATGAATAGCAACTTCTAATTAGCTGCTGTAACAATATATGACGTCATTAATCTCAGTCTTGTTTTCTGAAGTCCATATATGCCTCACTTTTATATAAACATTCCAATAAGATGATCAGTCCTTTCAGAATCCCACAGAAAGTGAAGTAGTTGGTAGTCACAGGAGAGAAATGATTTTAAATGTCTTTTCAGATATTCCCCTCTACAATTGGCAACCTCTCTGTAGTGGGGGCAAGGAGAGGTAAGAGCAGTCTGTTTGGTTCTTGTGGTTCACATGAAGAGAGACACTGTGTGAGGTTTCAGGAGTTGCACGGTGGAGACAATTGTACTTTTAGGAATTATTATTTCTAAATAAAATAATAGCACTCCAGATTTTTCAGAAATTATAACCATTAGTAACCAGTAATAATCAAAGACTTAAAATCACTCTACAAACATGTAAGTGACCACTAATTCAGCGATTTAAGTTATCCGAATGATCAGATTTAGTGTTATCTCTTATATCGATTCATATATTGATTAACTCTCAGCAAGAAACTAAAAAATTTTGTTTATCCAGAGAAACATTAAATAACAATAGACTTAGAACCTGCTACCAGACTTTCCAATTTAATGGTTACAAGACAGTTGGATGTATAGACAGAAACACAAGTTGACAAACACACCTGAACACATAAATGGGATGAAATTCCAAAAATTCTGAAAGTTTTTTAGTGAAAAATTTTGAGTACCCAAGAAGAGGACCCTTTGCTGAGCTATTTGTTTGACTTTGAGAAATGAATATACAGCCAGACATAAATCATCATTGTTTAAATATATAACAGATCAGATTACTTGTAAAATGAACCCTACCATGTTTAAAAATGATATCAAATAGCAATATTTACTTTATGATAATTTAAAAATTAAGCCAATATAAAGTAAAGAAATTGCAACAAGTGCAAATCATCCCTTCTTTTATTTTAAAAAGAATTAAAGTTAGTGAACTTCATTCTTTTTCTTTAATATTAGTTGTATTTAGATCAAAACACAACATTTTAAAAAATGCTTATTGAACCTATAGTTAGTTAGATGTTGACTGCTTGGAAATATGACAGTTTTTTTAACTAATAAAAAAGTAAAATAGCGCTAATAAGTCTGTGGAAAAAATCTTACAAATGCACTATAAATTAAAATAAATTTTTGATGTTTACAAATTTATTATATTACTGGAATGACATGATATCATTATCATCAGGTTTCACAAAAAGTATCACCTATTATTTTAACACATACTTTTTCTAAACCAACAAAGGTCTTCACGTGCTTCTCTTATCTAGTTTTGTTACTGCAAATTCAAGATCATCCTGCCTATGCTAATCTTTTATGGTCGAAGTCACTGAAGTTGTGCCAAAATTCTATAATTATGTTCAATCTAATGTAACAATGCATTTTTCTCATTGCTGGAATGTAGACCATTTAGAACAAAGCACTTCATTTAAACGATGAAATGCTCACCTAAAATGCCCTATGTCAACATTTCTTGTATTAGGAAAAACTGTAGATAATATATATATATATATTAGTGTTCAAGATTTCTTCTCAATACAGAATAAAAGTTGATAATTATTTAATATCTCTTTTAATTGAGGAAATGAAAGCATTTGATGTGTTTATTACATAATTAAAACAACTAACAAACCTGTCACATTAAAATGGTACAGGCCCAGATTTTAAATTGACAATTACAAATAAATTTCACTTTTTCCAAAGACTGAAATTTCTACATAGTAAAATAATATATGTTTAACTATTTTCAAATAGTATGAAAATAAGATAAAATGAATTATCTAAACTATTCTTCACAAATACAAAAAATCAACAAAGTTTAGACATTTTTCTTATTAGAAGTAGTTACTATTCTGAATATTGTTTGTAAATGTTAAGTCAATAAGAAAATATAATCAGTGCTTTAACATTTCTGGTTCCAAGGAAAATTAGCCAATAATTCTGCCAAAAAGCCTACTCTATCGAAACACTCAGTTATAATTTACAGACATAGCCAAAAAAAAAAAAAGGAAATTTCCCAGCTATTTCTATAAAGAACAAAATTTAAATTGTTTTCAGTACTTATTTGTTTTTACCTGAATTCAACATTACTTGTCCATAACTGTTTCTGTAATTAAGTTTCTTCTGAACTCACAAACTAACATATCTGTGTACGCTAATGTTCTGTATTTGGGGAACACTTCCTTTGCTCTGGCATCTAATTAACAACAACAACAAAATTCTACAATTTTCAATTGAAACATTCCTCAGCAAACTTTAGAGAAATATGCTGCCAATTTCAAATGCTAAGTAAAATAATTGATCCAAATTAATAAAAAAATAGAAAGAGAACATGTATATGAGAACCAAAATTAAAATGAAGATAGAATTCAAAAATAAATTTTAAGCGAGAATTGTGCTGAACAGGACAAGCTATCTTATTTTTCCTGCACCTGTTCGATGATAGCAATAATCAAATGTTCTCTTTTTATCCAATTTTCGAAATCTCTACCTATGTGAACTCTTTTGATTAAATAACAAAGATTTCACTAAATAAGAATTCACCTGTGAACTCAAATACAAAGAAAACTTATCCAGGTAAATTTTCATAAATAGCAATTTATAATTTCTATTCACTTAGTGTTGACTCAAATGATCGTTTCAAACACTCCATGACTCAGTTTAACTAACAGCAAGGTATATACTGTATGATAATTCAGTTTACAGTAACACAAATATGTACACATCGATAGATCCGAAGGGAGTCAAGACTCATTTTCTAATGGAAAAATTTACTTAAAGTTATTTTTTACTTTTCTATGACCCAAATTAGCAACATTAAACACAGTGTAAAGGGAATATAAACATAGTGACAAATATATAATAAACATTTTCATTGCAGCAGCTTTAATTCAGGTTTATCATAATAAAGAATATACCTTATTCTCAAAATTTTAAAGAGAAATATGATTGTCTTTAAGTAAAAAATAAAGTCATGTAGGTTACCATAGACTAACATATAAGGCATCATAGGATTAAACATAGTGAGAGCAGACTTTCTTAAAGAGAAAACAAAGTAATTGAGATTCTTTCTATATTTCTCCTTTGGATTCCTTTGCATTATACCTATTTTTAAAGCCTAAAGACACTGCTGAAAAATGCCTATACAAAAATCTGAGGTTGTTAATATAAGATTACGATGGTATTCTTTGCAATTTATGAATTAAACTCGAAATGATATGTCTTCAATAAGCATGTTGGTTCACAAGACAAAATTCAGTTACACTAATACCAAAATTAATAACAGTTCTTAAAATTTGTGTGCCTTTGAGCTTCAAAATTTCTTTCATAAAAGAAATTACCTTTTTTATTGCAAAACAACAATGGAATACACTAATTTCAAGTTATTCAGCTATGTTTATATACCAAGCATTTCTAGTAAAACATTTCTGAGAAAGAATATCAAGGTGTCAATAAGTTTTTAAATGATATAATAAATCTTGACTGTTTTTCAAACTCCCAGATATCACGACATTTTAACACAGACAAAAATCCCATTTTAAGCATGTTAAGTTTAATTGTGCGCACAAGGAAACTTCTAGAAAACTTTGTTACTTACTGTTCACTGAGTATTACTTACAGAGATTAATAGTTTTAAGAATTCATCTGTTATTTATCCTGAAGTGTTTTGAAAAACCTTTTCGCACTGTATACTTCTCAATGAGATGATCACCCCTATTCTGGTCTGCTGAGAAAAACAAAAACCAGTAAATCTTCTTCTATAGATTGTCCTTGTTGAAAGATATTTTAAGTGGCATCAAGCAAGGAGTTCGTAATAACAGCAATAATATGCAAAAAATAAATAAATAAATAAATAATGCTTGTTTAATATTTACTGTATAAAGTCATTTTGACATGCCTACACAACTGGTTGTGGCAGCTTTCAGACATGATTTCTAATAAAAAAAAAAAAATTGCTTCAGGTCCTTTAGAGAAAGCTTGCCGCTGGGAAGTTGATTTTGGCCAAGTGCCAAAATCATGTGCAAAGGGGCCTCATTACGGATTCATGGCAGCCTTCAGCACTGACAAAAAATGTGACCCAACAGGCTAAATCAACGACTAAAATTAAAAAGTAAGAGACAAAGACAACTTACTTAATATTCCTTCCAAAGCTACATTAAACTTTTTTTGGTAATTAAACCCTTGTTAGTCTAATGCAGTGTTCCTCTGTCCTCAAATGATTGTACAATTACTCTTTAAAACTTGTCAATTTCCCTCCTAAATAACACTTTCTTTCTGTGACAGTTTACAAAGATTTCGCTCTATAATAAAACTCTATGCTCACTGTAATCGGTTCAATAGCAGAACACAAGATCGTAAAAATGCAGACTACAGTATTCCTTTTAGATTTAAACAAACAAACAAAAAACAAGCAAACAATTATCGGTACACTTTAAACTTCCACCAAAGTGAATATGCATCTTCCAAACTCACCACGATTGCGATTAACCCTCCACACTGCCCAACTTTCCCCCCCAAAAGTAGATTGGATACATAGCCTTACCTAGATGTCCTCTGGCTTTGCTGCAGATCAAAAAGTTTCCTGCCTAAGCACACAGATATTCTTTCACAAACCATAAAGGCCCTTTTATGAGTCCAGCACTGTAACAGGCTGCCTTCCACACCATGTTGAGAGCCAGTGCGTCAGCTCTCAAGATAAAATACGATGCTAATACACAATTAGTAAGAGAAGTTGTCTACTGGAGAATTTATCTTAACGAAAGTAGGAAAAAAGAAAAAGAAGCTTTTTTTTTTTTTTTTTTTTTTTTTGAAATAGCAAAGAGGGTGCGGTCAGATGTTAGGTTTTGCCTGAGAAAAGGGCCCTACACTGCACTAGTACCTAAATACTAGCAGAAGCTGCCTGGGAAGGGAGCCAATGGAAGGACTTTGTTTGACCCAGCTGCCAATCTCCCCTGAAGCCCTGCGCCAGACTAAACACTCACACTATTTTAACTCAAATCAGGCTACAGCAGCTGTTTGCTTTCCGGCTCTGAGCTCTGCACCCACCATGGCCTGTGCAGTTCACCCGAGAGCTTTGCTAGCTGCCTGGCTGAAATCTGTTCCGGGTTGGGATTTGTCACTGGAGAACATATTTTAACCCTATTCCTCATAGTAAATGAGGATTCTTTGTTGTTCAACATGTGGATCTGGTCATTTGGGGTAAGTTCACAATCTTTTAAAAGAAAACTGGTATTTTCCATTGTGGAGGAAATTTGGAATTTGAAGGTAATGACGCTTCTTACATTTCTTTGAAATTTGTAAAATCTTCTGGTGTTTTCAAATGAACACTTAAACACCTCCCCTGTGTAGTAATAAGAAGGTCCCTACAACACACCTCTAAGAACAAAGGTGGTATCCATTCACCCCAACCGAAATATCTTTGACACAGCAAGATGGAAAGTCAACATCACAAAACTAGAACTCACATTATTCTAGGAGTTAGAACTGACTCGACGCTCTGGAAAGTTGTCCAGAAGCAACACCTAAACACAAAAAAGTTTCTTTTTCTTATATGAAAAGGTACGAAGTGACTCAGTATAACTCTGCTACATTTTGAAGCTTATTTGTCTATTAGTCTAAGTGTAAAAATTACATTCCAAATTGTAGAACACTAAATCTTGTTCACTGTAGCCTAGTTAAAAAAAAAAAAAAAAAAAGAGAGAGAGAAAGAAAAAGAAAAGAAAGAAAGGAAGAACGAAAGAAAGAGGGAAGAAAGAGAGTAGAGAGAACTTTATCTGGGGAAGTAGAATTTAAATAATCAAAATCATTTGACTGCAGTGAGTCCCAATAATTAAGATCTACTGCACACTCAATAGGAGCTAAACATTGGATCTGTGGGGAAAATAAATCAGTAAGTCATTCAACATGTGGGGGTGACGAAGGTAGTAACGTACTATAACCGGGTTCTTTTTACTCGTCACCAAATTCTTGTTTACTAGACAATCATGTTGAGAGAAGTCAACCACTTTTTACAGGAATTACAGATTTTTTGTTGTAAGGCAAAAAGACGACCCTTCATGTAAGGCAGATAGGAGAACAGACTTTTTTTTTTTTTTTTTTAAGCGTAACTTTTTTGGATGTGGCTGTGATGGTTCGTTCACACTACAGTCAAAAGTTGAGCAAAAAATTAAATGTTTCTGAAATATTCTAAAAGTATGTCCATATATTTGTTCAGAAAATGGTTTCTATTGCTTTAAGCAGAGTTTATTTTATTTCATGCTTGCCCCTAATTATAAATTTATTTTCTTACCTTAGAAAGTAGAGATCTAAATCATAAAAATTGTAAATTTCTAAGAGAATGTTGCTTCCTCAAAAGGAAGTGGCATAGATGATATAAAGAGGTTGAACTATTAGGTTTATGAGTGTACTTAAACTGAAAGATCCAATTCATTAAAAATGCATGCCATGATAGAATTGCATAGCAGGTCAGTTACCATACTTATTCTGAAAGCGATATATGAGTTTATATTATCCCAGAAGTTTCCATGGGAGTTTCCTCCATATGTAGCTTGATGCTTAGAGTTATTATGAAATCAAATACTGGGTCGCCAGAAAAGTCATGACATATTTTTCTACATCTTTCTATTAAAAAAAAAAAAAAAGTGTCATGGCTTTTCTGATAACCTAATAAAATGCTGACAAATTTTCTTTTCCTTTTTATCTCCCAATCCAACAAAATATTCAATGTTTCTCAGAATGGTCTTTTACAACCTACCAAATAATCACCTGCTATTATATTGCTACATGTATTTCTGTATTGGCTTTAAAATGGAGGCCCTGTTGAGACCAGCAGTTAGCATAATGGCTATGTCACTGGACTCCCATGTAATTGACTGCAGTTCGAGTCCTGGACCCGGTGGCTTAAACTCACACCAGGCGCGTGTGCATATGTGCCCATGATCCTGAGAGGAGAATGGAGGAGAAGGGATTTCCGCATGGTCATCCCCCCTGGAGGGTGATTTCTTGCTTTCTGTATCTCTGTCTCTCTCTTTCTGGTGAGTGCATGCACTCTATAGCAAAAACTCTCCCCCCCAAAAAAAAAGAAAGAAAAGAAAAGAAAAGGTGGCCCTATAGCAACTCCTATTCATCTCGGTAATTGCTCTCTCTTTTTTTTTTGGAAAGGTTTTTGCCATAGGGCGCGCACGCTCGCCAGACAGACAGAGACAGAGAGACAGAAAGTGAGAAATCACCCCCCAGGGGGTATGGTCACGCCTCAACCCCTTCTCCTCCATTCTCCTCTCGGGATCTTGGGCATGCACGCACACGCGCCCGGTGTGGGTTTTAAGCCACCGGGTCCGGGACACAAACCACAGTCGACTACGTGGGAGTCCAGCGACATAGCCATTACGCTAACTGCTGGTTCCAGTAATTGCTTTCTTACCCTGCTTTCTTGTCTTGTACTTTTCAATATAGAATAGCAGTTAGTTCATATCATAAATATTTGGGGTTGAATTTTGTTTCTACAAAATTCAAATGTGTACATACTAACTTCTGGGATCTAAGAATGAGACTGTGTGGATTCAAGGTCTTTTGAGGTATAGTTATGTTATATAAGAGTATCAGTGTGGTCCCAATCCAACATGACTGACCGGCAATTAGGGCACACATACTAAAGAGGGATCGAGTGAAGGCCAGGAAGATGGCTGTCTATAAAGCAAGAAGAATTTAGATAAAACCGATCCTACTGACACCTTCCTCTTGGACTTCTAGCCTGTGCAATTGTGAAAATATGACTGCCTTTTAAGTAACCCAGTTTGTGACATTTGTTATTTGTAGGAAACAAACACAATCTCCAAATAAAGAAGTGAAGAATTGTTCTACTATTGGAATGCAAACTACCTATCTTTCAGTGTTTTTGTACTCAAGTGTTTTGTCCATAAGAACATGTAATTTGTAGAGGAAGTGTACTTTATTCACATTTTCTAGAAAAGAGAAAAAAAAGGGTGTATGCAAGAGTTTTATATAAATGGTATAACAAAGTATTAAGAATGAAGGAAAATATACCAGCTCTTATTTGTCTATGAAAAATATTATTTTCACATTTTGAGCAGAAATACTGTTACTCAACTCACTTAGAAATAAGAAAATAGTATGTGCACAGATAATATGCACAGACTTTGAAAATGGTTGTGGAATAATCAGATGCCTAGCTTTTCCTTTAAGACAATCAAAACTAAAGTGTACAACTTGGATTTGGAAGGCAGTTTCGACACATAGACACCTTATAATCAGATCTGATGCTGGAAACTAACTTCATCTCAAGTATTGGAAACAAAAGAGGTTAGTGCTGTAAGTGGAGAATTTCGATAAGCAACAGGAAGAGACCCTAAAGGAAGAAGAAGAAATGCAAATCCTTCCTTGCAAGAAAGTTTGGCTAAAGGTAAATGAAGTAAGAAGAAAGGTAATAAAAGATAAAAACAAAATTAGAAGAATAATCAGTATATTCCCAAAGAAAGGCATATTTGCCCAGGTAGGTGAGAGATTGGCACTTCACTTAAATGATGTTGGCGACAGCAAGAAAGTGATGAAAAATCAATTTGAGTAGGTATATTTTGCTGTTTGTAGTGAGCCGATTTCTAAGATGGCCGTCAAGATACCCATTCTTTGGTGGCCACCCGTATAATACTTCCCTAAGTGACTGGTACATTGTAAATATAATGAGATAGTTGTTATGTTGTTAAAGAGCCAGTGAGATTTGTATAAAAAGTGAGTAGAGTGAGAGGAGGAGAAGCCAATATTAAACTAATATACCTGTCCAGAAAGGTAAAGAAAGGATGATTGCCCACTGCAGTAAGACATTGTTCACCTAGCAACAGCTGCTATCAGCCCACATGCGGATGTGAGTACTCATTCATTCATCCTTTGTTACATCCATCCTCTCAATATTCCATTTAATGCTGGCTTTGGATAGTACACTGGCCAAGTTCTGTGTAATATAAAGACTGCCCTAATCTCATGCTGCTAATAAGCTAACTTAAAGCAAACAGCCCATGCTTAAGAAGCTTCATTTTTTAAATACTACAAAATGATGAAATGATAATGCTCAGTTTTTTTTATGAATGTGATAGAATATTATGACAATATTGATAATTATCAATCATCTAAATACTTATAATAAGTTACTGTGAAAGGCACTGTAATGAAAAAAATGTCATCATTTGGTCACCCTACAATTACATGATGCTGTTGTCTTACAGTGCCTAAATACAGCATTACTTATGTGAAATCCTGATTGCTAACTTATTTTCTCATTTTATAAATATATTTCTTATTAGTCCCCCTGTTAATTGAGACCAAAGGACAATATGTATTTTGAAATAATAACATTGAAAAACATAATTCAAGACATAGTTGCTATGCATAAAACCCCACTATCACATCAATGTAAATTGTTAACTACACTACAATGGCTTTCACTTTTAGCAAGATATACTAATAATGTCTTCCTTTGAGCTTTTTTAATGAGAGTACTCATAAAGCATGAGAAAGAATGTCAAATAAATGTTAAGTGTAAATTGAATGTGATTATGGAATAACTCACATTATTATAACAGAAATAATTTTAAGTGACTAAGTAAATATTTCTCACCAAAATGATACACACATACAAAAGACTTAAAATAAAACATAATATAAAATACAGTTGTCAAAATACAAATTTGGGGACCAGCCAATGGCATAAGGGTTATATTACTGGACTCCCATGTAGTCGACCACAGTTCAAGTCCTGAACCCAGTGGCTTAAAACTCACACCGGGCACATGTGCATGTGTGCCCAAGATCCCAAGAGGATAATGGAGGAGAAGGGATTGTGGTGTGGCCATACCCCTTGAGGGGTGATTTCTCACTTTCTGTCTCTCTGTCACTCCAGCAAGCAAATGTGCCCTATAGCAAAAATATCTCATAAAAAAAAAAAAAATAAAAACCTGTTATGTCTTCCTTTGAGCTTTTTTAATGAGAGTACTCATAAAGCATGAGAAAGAATGTCAAATAAATGTTAAGTGTAAATTGAATGTGATTATGGAATAACTCACATTATTATAACAGAAATAATTTTAAGTGACTAAGTAAATATTTCTCACCAAAATGATACACACATACAAAAGACTTAAAATAAAACATAATATAAAATACAGTTGTCAAAATACAAATTTGGGGACCAGCCAATGGCATAAGGGTTATATTACTGGACTCCCATGTAGTCGACCACAGTTCAAGTCCTGAACCCAGTGGCTTAAAACTCACACCGGGCACATGTGCATGTGTGCCCAAGATCCCAAGAGGATAATGGAGGAGAAGGGATTGTGGTGTGGCCATACCCCTTGAGGGGTGATTTCTCACTTTCTGTCTCTCTGTCACTCCAGCAAGCAAATGTGCCCTATAGCAAAAATATCTCATAAAAAAAAAAAAAATACAAAGCTGTTCCTTTTTAAACTTCTTACCTGGGCCAGCAAATAGAAGTGTACATAGACACATTGAAACAAACAAACATTGCACTGAAGTACTGCAAAGAAAATACCTACTATTTTATTAATCTGATTTAAATTTCAAAAATGACTTTGCTTCCTCAGGATTTTATTTTAACCATTCCCTATTTCAATTCATTTTCTAGATCAATAAATCTGCTTATTGTGAGTATCTCTATAGGTACTTTTATATTTTATCAAATACATTGTATGGTTTTACAAGGATCTGAAAAATATAAACATACACAAGAGAAATAAAGGAAGAATTAATAATTAATAATCTTTCCCAAACCACCAGATTTAAATAGTTTCACAGGTCAATTGTACCAAAGACTTAAAAGTAGAAATTATATTAATTCTCCACAATGGTGTCCAAAAATATAAACACAGAGAAACACTTCCTACCTAACTCATTCGATGAGGCAAACATTACTCTAATGGCAAAACTTGATAAGTATTGTACAAAAAAGTAAGTTTATAGACCTATCTATTGTAAAGGGAGACACAAACATTCAATAATGTATAAAAGGAATTTATATACTACAACGGAATGACATTTACTCCATGTATGCAAGGCTTGTTCAACAATTTTAATTCAATCAGTACAAGAGGATTTCAAAAATGGAAATAATGAATGAACTTATTTTAGCACAAAATTTTTGAAATCCATGCATAGTTTTTCATAATATGTATTTCCACGAATTTTTGAAGTTTCTGCATATCATCTACTGTATCAATAGATTATAAAAAGAGAAATACTATGATAATATCGGTTGACACAGGGACATAACATTTGACAAAATCCAACAATTAGTCATGATAAAAACCCTCAGGAAACTAGGAAAAGAGAGGAATTTCTTCATACTAATGAAAAACATCTACAACAATCCTCCAGTTTATGTTATACCTAGTAGCAAGAAGATAGAAACATTCTCCCTAGGATCAAGAAAGAATAGGCAGGATGTTCCTGGTCATCACTCCTATCAATATTATATAAGGAATCATAGTTAGTGAAATAAAACTAGAAAATAAAATATGTATTTAAAAGGATGATATAAAACTTCTGTCACAGATGATGTAATTGTCTACATAGAAAATTCCAAAGAATTTACAAAATCAAAAATCAGGTTTAGCAAGTTTCTAGGATACAAGGTCAATATTAAAAAGGTGATTGTTGGGAACCAGCAGTTAGCGTAATGGCTATGTCGCTGGACTCCCACGTAGTCGACTGCGGTTTGCGTCCTGGACCCAGTGGCTTAAAACTCACGCCTGGCGCGTGTGCGTGCGTGCCCAAGATCCCGAGAGGAGAATGGAGGAGAAGGGATTGCGGCGTGACCATCCCCCCTGAGGGGTGATTTCTCGCTTTCTGTCTCTATGTCTCTCTGTCTGTCTGGCGAGCGCACGCGCCCTATAGCAAAAACCTCTCCAAAAAAAAAAAAAGTGATTGTTTTTCTTTTTATCAGCAATAAGCATTTGGATTTTGAAACTTTTAAAATATCATCTATAATAGTATCTAAAAATGAACTATTTAGTACTGATACAAAATAAATCAATAAAGCTCCAAGTAAATATATGTCCTTTCTCTGTTAGCTGATAGGACCCAGAAGCATCAACACTACAGTAGAAATGATCATACTTAGCACCTAGATCTTGATTTCTAATACCATTATCCAATGAAAGGAACTAGGGCTTCTTAGAGAAATGCTTGATTCAGGGACCTTATATGAAATTTACAAAATGAATATAGAGAATCTTGTAATGCCTAAAAGTAAGTGATAAAAGTGAAGACAAGAATACAAGGGGACTTCAAAAAGTTCAGGGAAAAGTGGAATTTAAGTACAAGTTTATTTTAGTGCAATAATTTTTTTAAAATCCAAGCATAGTTTTTCCATAACATGCATTTTCCATGAACGTTTTGAAGACTTCTAAAATTAACAAAGGTGAGATATATCAAGTGAATACAGGAAAAAACTGCAAGTGGTCTCCCTAGCCAAATCTGGAACAATCTGAATAACAAAATAGTGTAGTAAGTGATAATAACCCAAAGTACAAAATAAATATCCAGATGTACACACCAATGTAAATGATCATATAGATAAAAACATGTAGAGAATGGAAGAATATTCTATTAAGCAAAATTCAGCATAATTTATGTACATAATTCACTCCTAAAAAGGTAGACCATTACTTCCCACTCTTTAAGTGTGGACTGAACCTAGTGAATCTCTTACAAAGAGGACTACATTGAAAGGAAAGAAAATGAGTAACTTAAGAATGTGATGAACACTTCCACAAGATGACCAGTGTACAAATGTGGATAAGTTGTTTTATTGTTTTGTTTTTTGTTTACAGAGATTTTTGCTATAGGGTGCATGTGCTTACCAGAGACAAAGAAAAAAAAAAAAAGTGAGCAATCGTCTTCCAGGGGAATAGCCACACCACAATCTCGTCTCCTTTATTCTCCTCTCAGGATCTTGGTTATGCATACACATTTGCCCAGCATGAGTTTCAAGCCACTGGGTCCAGAACTTGAACCATGGTCAGCTATGTGGGAGCCCAACACCTTTTCCTGTACATTACCTGCCAGTTCTGGTGATAAGTTATTTTGATAATATTAATTTTTGATATTTTCTTATGTGAATAGCAAGTTACCATTGTGATCTTCCTCTCAAAAATGTGCTACTCCAGTCTAACCTGAGAAAAACATCAGACAACTTCCAATTGAGCCATATTCCACAGAATGATCGATCAGCAAACTTCAAAATTAGGACATTAGAAACAAGGAATGTCTGAGAAACGGTCACAATTGAAAATATGTAAAGAGACAGGACTACTAAGTGGAATGTGGCATCTTACAAGATCCTGGGACAAAGGGTAAAAGCAGCATTACGGAAAAACAGAAAATCTGAATAAAGTATAGACTTCTGTGTATAGTGATGAATCAGTTGTGTTTCATTCATTATAGTAAATATGTTATATGCATGCAATGATAAACTCAGTGTGAGGTGTACAGGAACTCTTTGCAATATCTTTAAATAATTCTGTAAATATAAAATTGTATTGAAATTAAGTTTATGAAAACATATACAAGAAAAATATTTTAAAAAGAAAAAAATATCTAAATACTTCATGGGCATTGTAGCCAAATATTTTCTTAAGTGTTGAAGTCCAGAAGGTGATTACTGAGAAACATTTACTAAATAATAAAATCACTCTCTTGGTTTCAACAACATTGTTTCACTTGTTTTGTCTTGGTTTTGTTTATTTATTCTCATATCTCTGATTTTTCCTTCCATTTGTGTGTTCATGTGTGTGCTAGAGGGCACGTGTATGTGCCACAGAGAGAGAGAGAGAGGAAAGAAGAAAGCTCTCTCCATGGAGCATGGTTATAGTTACTCTCTTCTTCTCCATCTTTCCGTCTCTTGGGGATTTTGGACATGCATGAACATTCACCTTCATTTTTCTCAAGCTACCAAGTCCAGGACTCAAACTACACAGTTGCCCATATGGGATATGGCTACCTTAACCACCAAGCCATGGAACCAGCCTTTTCCTTTTATTTTTGAGAGGTTTTTGCTATAGGACATGTGTGCTCGCCAGACAGAGAGAGACAGAGAGAAAGTGAGAAATCACCCCCCAGGGTGGATGGCCACACCATAATCCCTTCTCCTCCATTCTCCTCTCGGGATCTTGGGCACACACGCACATGCGCCCGGCATGAATTGAAGCCACCAGGTCTGGGACGTGAACCGCGGTCGACTACATGGGAGTCGAGCGACATAGCCATTACGCTAACTGCTGGTCCCAGCCTTTTCCATTTTTTAAAATGTGAGTATTGCTCAAGGTTTTCTCCTTAGCTTCTTTTTGTTATTGTTGTTTCGTTTTCTCACTACATTTTCCTTGGAAATCCCATTGACTTACTTTTCTCTTTATTCATGATAGAACACATGTGCACATATGTGAGAGAAAGGGCGAGGAGCACTGTCCATAGAGTTTGGTTAAACTATGTTGCACTCCTGTGTCCTACAGCTGCTTGTATCTTAGACATTCACATGAGTGTTTGGTGTGTTTTAGGCTAACTAACCCAGGGTTTGAACTGCAATGGTCATGGGTCATGTGGGAATCAGTTTCTCTTGAGCAGTGCCATGGTTCCAGGCCAAATCTCCCATACAATTTGATAACCTCTAAATCTTTAACATAGACACCTCTAAAGTCCCTAAGATGTCATTTTCCAAGTACCTACAGGTACTCTATCTGCTTAATAAAACCTAACTCATTTGTTTCCCCTCTTGTTTACTCCTACTCTATTTAGAAGTCACCCATTCTCCATGAATAGCTGGATTCAGAAGAGAAGTAAAAAACTTTAACATTTTCTGAGAAAAACACTGGAACACAGGACCAGCAGATGGCATAATGGTTACGTTGCTGGAATCCTACATGATTGACCATGGTCCATGGTTCGAGTCCTAGAACTAATGGCTTGAAGCTCATGGTAGGCACATGTATACGTGCCCGAAATTCTGAGAGGAGATTGGAGCAAAGGGATTGCAGAGTGGCCATACCCCCTGGGGGGGGTGATTTCTTGCTTTCTGTCTCTCTGTCTTTCTGGAGAGTGCACGTACCCTATAGCAAAAATCTCGAAAGAAAGAAAGAAAGAAAGAGAGAGAAAGAAAGAAAGAAGGGAAGAAGGGAGGAAGGAAGGAAGGAAGGGAACAAAGAAACACTGTGACAAGTGAAAAAACATGGAATACAAATAAGTAATTAATGACTTTCCAACTAACGAAAATATTAAAACTTTTGGTGAAACTTGAAGATAATGGTAACACTTATTGAAATGGAGAGTGGGTTCATTCTGGAAGAAGGCATCAACAGCAGACTGGCATTTTCATCTGGACTAACCTTTCACCATAGCATTTCGCACACTGTGAAATATCTCACGCTTGAAGTTAATAATCTTCAGAAATCTAAAATACTCAATAGCAGGAAAAAAAGCTCACTACAGTTCTGATACAACTAACTTATATTTCAGAAGCCCTTGTGAAACATAAAGTATGAAATGCTAATGATGTTATAGGGTTAAAATCTTAAGTCTGTTAAAAATATCATTAGCTTGGGGACCAGCAGTTAGTGTAATGGCTATGTCGCTGGACTCCCATGTAGTCGACGACGGTTCATGTCCCAGACCTGGTGGCTTAAACTCACACCGGGTGCGTGTGCATGCATGCCCAAGATCCCGAGGGGAGAATGGAGGAGAAGGGATTGGGCATGGCCATCTCCCCTGGGGGATGATTTCTCGCTTTCTATCTCTCTGTCTCTCTCTGTCTTTCTGGCAAGCGCACACGCCCTATAGCAAAAACCTCTTCAAAAAAAAAAAAAATATATATATATATCATTAGACTGGGCCAGCAGGTGATCTAGTGGCTGAGGCACTGGAATCCTACATGCGTGGTCTGAGTTGCAGACCCAGTAGCTTAAAAAATCATGCCAGGTGTGTGTGCATCCATGCCTACAACCCAAGTGGAAAATGCAGGAGAACAGATTGAAGCATGGTCATTCCCCCAGGGGTTGATTTCTCACTCTCCCTCTCATTGTCTCTCTCTTTGTCTCCTCCTTCTCTCAGTTTCTCTCTCTCTCTCTCCCTCTCTCTCTCTCTCACCAGTAAATGCATGCATCTTATGGCAAAAAAATAGAAAAAAAAAGGTTAGCCTTCTCTGTTGAAAAAAGTTTTGTAATTTTTGCTTTATTAAAAATATTAGCCTTTTGGAGCATAGACCTACAATATAAAGAACTCTGGAATCTAAGGAAAACTAGTCTGATATAAAACTGAACAGAAATGCAGGGATAAATATGTAGCTTTCGTTGTCCTGTCAGAGACGGTGGTACCTTTAATCTTACAAATATCACTGTGATTAAATGTAACAAGAGCAGATATCAATAGCATACAGTGCCACTAGGGACCTTAGCCAAAGTGCAAAGTATGCTGTTTGTCTTGGGAAATGTCCCACCTCCTGGCATCCAGTCCCTCATGCCGCCCTGTGGCTATCCCAGACTCTCCTAACTCACTAAATATCTGCATTCCCTGCATCTCACTGACAGCCTGAAGCTTTCCATCAAACTTTCTGTAAGTTCCGCTGTTCAAACAAAACTCCAGTTTCCTCAGGGTGGCTGATTTTGGCAGGTCCTATACAAAATCTTAATCTGATGATCTGATTATTCTAATTCCAAGTAAGTTGTAAATGGCTAATAGCCTAACTTTCTGACAGGAGCTGTGCATTTGACAATGTAACTTCTAGACTACACAAAGGAGATGTGTTGATATGAAAGGCTGTGTACCCATTGTTTATTTTCAAATTTATCCCATTTCCCCTCCTTTCTTCATTCTCTTCTTCCTTCCTTCTTTCCATTTTTTCTCCCTTCCTTTCATTCTCTTGCTCTCTTTCTCTTTTATCTCTCTCTCTCTCCTCCTCCCTCTCACAACTGGGTCAGGAATGTTATACTCTACTTTCACATGTTACTCATCTCTAAATTGGTTTCTTGTAGGAATGGAACTAAAGCAATTGATGTCTTTTCCAAAGCAAATACAACCTCCTCAACTCATTGATATTAGCAGTATCTATACTTTATTTTAAGAATTATTTTTTATTTTATTTTATTTTATTTATTAATATTATTTTTGAGATGTTTTTGCCATAGGGCATGTGCACTTACCAGAAAGACAGAGAGAAACAGAGAGATAGAAAGTGAGAAATAGCCCTCCAGGGTGGATGGCCACATCACAACGCCTTCTCCATTCTCTTGTTGGGATCTTGGGCACGCATGCACATGCACCCAGCATGAGTTTAAGCCACGGGGTCCAGGACTTGAACCGCAGTCAGCTACATGGGAGTTCAGTGACATAGCCATTACACTAACTGCTGGTCCCAATATTATTATTTTTTTTTGGGGGGGGGAGAGGTTTTTGCTATAGGGCGCGTGCGCTCGCCAGACAGACAGAGAGAGACAGAGAAACAGAAAGCGAGAAATCACCCCCCAGGGGGGATGGTCACGCCGCAATCCCTTCTCCTTCATTCTCCTCTCGGGATCTTGGGCACGCACGCACACGCGCCCGGTGTGAGTTTTAAGCCACCGGGTCCGGGACGCGAACCACGGTTGACTACGTGGGAGTCCAGCGACATAGCCATTACGCTAACTGCTGGTTCCCCCAATATTATTTTTTTAATTTGACCACAGAGATACAGAGAGGGAGAGAGAGAGGGAAAGTGAGAAGGCAAGCCACCATGGTCTAAGATCAGAAGTGCTGTCGCCCAGTTGGGAGTCCAGCACCTCAACCACCACTCCACCTGCTGGCCCCTCTAATACTCTTTAACATTCCTCTTTGTTCGTGACTGCTTTAAACCTGCAATGAGGGGGAAAAAAAGGATTCAACTAAGATCAGGGTTATATTTTCCCCTTCGGTTGGTAATCTATCACTAATTTGTTAATAATGCATTTGGAAGCATCACAATGAGCTACTGCTTTTTGTTTGTTTATTCACTTAGTCTGCTACAAATAGCAACTATTTTATTGGAATGTTTTTCTCAGAAATTATTGCTATCTCTTTTAAGTAATCACTGATGGTCATTGATGCAGAGCACATTAATCTATATCAAATATATATTGTTCCTAATTGTCCCTTTACAATACTAATTTTAAAAGATACCATGATTTATGTTCTTTTACTTTTTGCTAGAGGGTACATGTACTCAGACATCTATATCTATCGTTTTCTATCATCTATCTATTTATCCTATCTATATCTATCTATCTATCTATTTATCTGTCATCTACATAGATAGAGAGAGAGAGAGAGAGAGAGAGTGAGAACACACTCTGTACGGGGGATGATCATGTCACAATCCCTTCTCCTCTCTCTCTTGATTTATGTCTTTCTACAAAACAATCAAAGTTTATATTTATTTCATGTTTTCCTGTGGTAGGTACTAGTCTGAGTACTTTGAATATTGTAATTTCTTAGATCTTCAAAACAAACCAGGAATTGAATATTTCTTTATACTTGCCTTTAGTGTATTTGAAACTAAGGATTGGAAAATTTAAGGAACTTGCCAGGGATGACACAATCACTAAAAATCACTTCATGAGCACAGGAAAGAATATGTACCAATTATTCCTCCAGGAACATATACTCGTAAGTATGATTGCACCATTTAAAAACAATTAAGTCATATATAACTATTGATGCTGTTTTATGCTCAGTCCCCACTACATGTGGGAGCAGCAAATGAAAGTTAGACTAATGTTCAAAGATTGCTAGGTATGAAAATAATTATGAAAATAGCTTAGATTAACCTGGAAGAAAGTTGGAGAATGAGAAAGTATATCTCGGAAAAACAATAAGAAGCAACATTACTTCAAGATCACTTGTGTAGGGGTGACCCAGAGTAGAGAGGTGCTGGGCCTGGCTTGTGAACAGCACCACTGGAGGTAGTAAGATGGTGAATTGACTATAGAAAGACGTGGAAAATAATCTCTCCAAGAATCCTGACCTACAGGTGAGAGAGAAAATGAGTTATCCTAATCGCTTATGAAATAAGAGGAAAGAAATATAATGTAGAGTTTAATCAGAATAAAGTTTTATTGTAATCTAAGAATATAGTTCCAACTCAATATTATTTTATTTATTTCTATTGGATAATTGTTTGACTCTCTCCAATAAAAATCGCTGAGAAGAATGCTACCATGTAGGGCGAGGAGAAATATGTGAATATTTGTTTAACAAATATTATAGCATACTGTCTTAAAGAGTAATTCTTTCCTGTGGTTAAAACAATCTAGTAATACTGACATATATCAAACATAAATAATGATGCCTTTTCTATCTTCCTCTTTCATTTGCTTTTTAGATAAAGCTCCTCACCTGGCTGCATGTTCAGGAAATATTTACTGTATGAAAAAACATATACTAATTTGTACTGTTTGATGTGAAAGAGACAAACATTATCTTTCCATATATATGTATATGTTGTTTAAATGGATTGATATAGTTCTTTCTCTAGGGGCCATCAGGTAGCATGGTGGTTAAGGGGCTAGGCTCCCATGTGGCTGACTATAGTTCAAGTTCCAGACCTGGTGGCTTGCTTTCTCACTTTCCAACTCTTTCTCTCTCTCTCTCTGTTTCTTTCTGGTGAGCTCAAATGCCCCATAGCAAAATTTAAAAATAAATAAATAAAATAATTCTTTTTACAAAAAGTTTCTTACCAGATGTATTATGCTGTAAACTTGATTTTTATTTCAAAATACATTATGGAAAATTTTTCAAGTCAGGACATATAGTCTTCTTATACTTTTAAGATCCTTAATTCATATTCCATAGAATGGTGTCACGTAAGTTATTTAACTATTCTATAATACTTTTCTCCCCTCAAGATAGGTTTTTACACATTATATTTATATACATATAAAACCTTGAATAATTAGGGACTGAATTTTCTGCTCATTAGCACTTCTATTTAATTTTCCTCAAAAGTCAAGCTATATCTAGTGTGTTTAATCATGGGAATGCTGTGTATTTGTTCTCTGCTATCTGGCAGAAATAAGATATTGAGGGCTTGAAAAGGGTGCCTTATCCAATTACTTCTCATACATCTCACACTGTATATTTTGAAGGGTAAAAAAGTAGATCTGAAGCCAAATGGCTTAGTTTAAAATACCCTGTGGACCATAGTTAAGTATGTAAAAGTTTAATAAACTTAAATTTCCAGTTACTCTGGCCAAAAGTTTATGTGTAAGAAATATTAACTGACCATCTTTAAAGAAAATTGTAGACATTGGGATAGGTGGCTAGGCAGACCATTCCCCTGAGGAGTCTAGGCAGAAACAGGACTTACTGAAGGCAGCAGAATGAGTGGGACCCTCTGCATCACAACAACCCCATTTTCAGCTCTTTCTCATCCTCCTCAGTACTAGAGAGACCCCTGTGTACACAGAAATTTTGCAGCTGGGGAGGAGAGACAGCATCTGGCTGAGAAACAATTCCTTAGCTCAGAATAACTTTTGGCTTCTGCAATAATCTTCTTACATTTCAACTTTTTCTTCTGGAAAAGAGATTGACTAAGAGAAGGGAAAGTATTACAAAAATAAGCCATGAGTAAAGCTAATAGGCTTGAGACATCTTTGGTGTGTGTGGGGGGGAATGTATTCACTGTCAGCTAGAGACGTGAGCTGTTACAAAAAGCTTTCTGGGCTTTTCAGAAACTAGCATCACACCCTTCTCTGCCAACAGAAGAAATTGCCAAAAGACCTGGACCATTTTTTTATATCTCACACAGTTAAAAAAAATAATAAAATTAGTGATCAGTTGATTTAGACATAGACTAGCTGAGAATATTTGTTAATAGGCTTATTAATAAATGAATTTAAATAATATTTAGACATTATTAATATTTATTTTCCTGCCAACTTGTTTCACTCTTTAATCCAAATTTTACTTTAAGATCAATCACATGAAAACATATGGTCTGATTCTCTGACACTGTTTAGATGCTATATAGTAGTCTATTCTATAGTGTACAATAATTTAATGATTTTTTCCCATACTGCTAAGCAAGTGCAGTATTTTATTTATTAATATCATATTTTACATAAAGTCCCCATCATTACTTATATAATATATATATATATTTTT
Source organism: Tupaia belangeri chinensis (assembly GCF_000334495.1). Classification (NCBI taxonomy): domain Eukaryota; kingdom Metazoa; phylum Chordata; class Mammalia; order Scandentia; family Tupaiidae; genus Tupaia; species Tupaia belangeri. The sequence continues at coordinate 1,111,184 of NW_006207036.1, forward strand.
CGAACAGAGACCTTTACACTTTTTGTGTGTGTCAAATGTTTCTTCCTCTTGCACCTTCCCCCACCTTCCACCATTCTCTACCATATTATTGATATTTATAATAATATTCTTATGTTAATATTTATTAACAAATTGAAATAATTTTAATACCAGATTTATTACTAAGTGAACCTAAGTAGTAGATTTGTCTTAGTTAGTACTAACAAAATATGTTGCTGGAATATCAAAGGATAAATATCTTCATGAGTATAAACAGATGTATAGGCAATATCTTGTCATTAGCAAGGATAAAAATGTAATGCAGAAGACAGAGCAAATCATTTCCACTGTCCCAGCTAAGTAAAGAAAAATTACGCTATATCAGAGCTGTTTTTTTTTAATTTTTATAACTGTTAGGTAATACAAACAAAAACAAAATAAGACCCTAGGGACAATAGATATCAATATTCATGTAACAGGGACTGGGAACCAGCAGTTAGCGAAATGGCTATGTCGTTGGACTCCCACGTAGTCGACCGCAGTTCGCGTCTCAGACCCGGTGGCTTAAAACTCACACCGGGTGCGTGTGTGTGCGTGCTCAAGATCCCGAGAGGAGAATGGAGGAGAAGGGAATGCGGTGTGACCATCCCCTCTGGGGGGTGATTTCTCGCTTTCTGTCTCTATGTCTCTGTCTGTCTGGTGAGCACGCGTGCCCTATAGCAAAAACCTCTCAAAAAAAAAAATCATGTAACAGGGACTGATATCAGTAGGACTTTTCTTTAAAGAATTACTTAATTTTATTTACTTATTTATTTACTCATCTATTTAGTTATTATTAGTTTGACTAGAGAGACAGGGATTGGGGAAGAGAGAAAGCAAACCACATGGTCCGGGACTTGAATCATGGTCAACTACATTGCAGTCCAGCACCTTAACCACAATGCCACCTGCCAATTTGCAGTGGGATATTTTTAAACCAATAGGTGTTTTTAAAACGTACATTTAGCCATGTCATAACTAAAACCCTACGTTAAGAGTTTGCAAAACGACTATATAATACGAATTGGAGTATTAAATTTTTTTGATAAAATTGACTATCCAAATTCAGTTCAAATTTTAGAGAATGACAAAAGAGAAAGTGCCAACAAAACTTTCTAATAGTTTTTGTTCCTTTGAAGGACATCATTTATCATTTAAAAGGAGTCAAGGGGCCTAACAGATGGCATAGCTGTTATGTCACTAGTTCCCACATTGCCGACCACAATTTGAGTCCTGGATCTGGTGGCTTGAAACTCATGCCAGGCAAGCAGGTGTACATGCCCAAGATACCAAGAGGAGAGTGGAGGAGAAAGGATTGCTGTGTGACCATTCCCTCTGGGAGCGATTTCTCACTTTCTCTCTCATTGCCTCTGTCTGTCTGTCTGTCTCTCTGTTGAGTGCACACACCCTAAGGCAAAAACCTCTTAAAAATAATCAAATCAAATAAAGAGGGGGTCAAAAGAATACAATAGTACTTGGGATATTAATTAAAATAAATACACAGAAGATCTAGACTTATTCAAAATCCTCACTTTAATCACATTGACTCTAAATTTGTAGAACCATGTTACATAAAAATGATGAGGCTTCCAATCTGTGAAAATTGGATAAAGCCCATTGGCCTCCTCCATGTTCTCCCGAAAAGAAACGGAACTACACATCATATACAGTATATAATTTCAGAGTGATTACTTATTATCTAACATCCCAAGAAATACAAAGGACCCCGAAACAGAATCAACCCATGAAGATCTTCTCCAAGACACATTATAGCCAGACTGACCAAACATGATGCTTATTCCTTGATTCCACTTAAGGACTTCTACTGTCAAAGAATGACCATTCCTAACTAAACAAGGTGAGGCTAAATCTTCTAAAACGTGGCTAGTAGAGGAAAATAGAACTTGTGCCACCATGATAATGGAAACAGGCAGTATTTTCCTGAGCCTTCACTGGGGTGAAATGGAAGTGGGGAAGGTCAGAGAGCACACTCAGCGGTGGGTGTCCACTTACACACCAGACACGGATCTGGAACCCTCTTTATTTTTCCTTCGCTCTTTCAGCCCTCTATCACTCATTCTCTAGGAGGTCTTACAGTGGGATTTCTGAATAGGATGAAAAGTGGGAAGAAGTCTTACCTAGTAAATGTATTTCTAATACACACTATAATAAACGTTGCAAAAGATTTTAACAACCCAAAACATTAGAGATGCTTATAAAGTATATCACATTAACTTGCTTATGTAAATGAATAAAAATTTCTTTAAATTTCAAAATCTATTTTTCTGTTGCAAGACAAATGAGTGTAAAACAGGTTGAAAATCCTAACATAATAACCAAGTTTTAAGAGGCTGTAAAGTCCTTGCTTCCTATTAAAACCACTATTATAATCTTAATTGTCATTTTAAGAAACTCCATAGTTGTATGAGCACAAGGATGTGTGTCCTAATCATATAAGCAATTTTGAATTATCCCTAATTAAAAAAAAATCAGGGTAAAAATCACCTGTCTTATATGACAGTCAATTTTTCTTTTACACCAACTTCTTCAAAATAATCTTAAGGGATTTGACAAATTTTGATTCTACTGTGTTTCATACTTCAGAAACACTTGCAACAGCAACTACTATATTCATTTCATGTGTATTCAATTTACAGATGATACCTACACATTGGAGCACTAGAAACTTTATCACATTGGTCTATTTTGCAAATCACTTACCATATTGCATATTTCACTCTCTTCATTCAAATCTCTTGACACTGAGAGTTTTCTTTATCTCGGAAGCAGCTCCTGAAAAGAAATTTTAGATGATAAAAAAAATCACACTTATGTACATACATACAGATATTTTTTCAAAGTAATGATCCATATTTTAGCTGTTTTTGGTATTTATTAAAGATTAAGAGATTTAGGACCAAATACAATCAGAAAATTGGTAAATTGTCCCTAAACACATTAGATTTTTATTGACTACCATCAAGGCTTCAAAATGTGGGTATTCAGCTTTGAAGAGTGTGAAATTTGCACTTATTCTTTTGTCTTTGGGGTTAACAGCTGGTTGTTGCTATTTGTTGTTGTTTTTATTGTTTTAAGAACCTATTTGAAGTGCTAAGAAGTCCTAATTAGATAAATTGAATGCAGTATAAAGTTTCAGAACTCAAGTGTCAGAACAAATACCTGTTTGATCTGTAGATCACTAATGGAAGAGACAGAAAATTAAAAATATACATGATTTTTCCCCTGATTTGGCATATTTCATTTGATCAAACTGTTTTACTCAATTAACTACTCAATATATTGCTCTGGGTGATTGAGAGAGAAAGCATGATTTAATTCTAATTTTTTGGGCCCCTAATTTATAAACAAATGAATGGGTATATGGATAGACCAATAATTTTTAAAAGTGCCAATGACCTCTGTATTCAGTTGAGTGTTATCATCCCTCGGAGGAACATGTTGTTTGCAGGGCTTAATAAGCAAACAAAGCAAAAACACAAAACAACAACACACTTGGGATTGTTAATTTACAGTCAATTCATAAGTCAGTATAGAAGTAAGTTACAAACATGCTTTATGAGAGACTTATAGCCCAATGAGGGAAATAATACAAACATGTCTAAATCTAACTAATCCTAAAACATGCTACAATGAAATTAATTCCAAACGTGCAAATCCTTCCTTTTTTTTTTTTTTTTTTGATTACCAGAGGGCAGAGAGAGAGAGAGAGAGATAGAGAGCATCCCCCAAGGGGACATAATCACATTGCCATCCTTTATCCTCCTATTCTCCATCTTGTCAGGATTTGGGGAATACAAACACACAAATGCACGCACAGACACACAGACAAACACACACCTGGCATGTTTTTTAAGCTGCCAGAGCCAGGAGTAGAAATGTGGTTGGCCATGTAGGCCCTAGCTCCCAATGCACAGCTCAATGAACTATTGTACTATGGAGCCAGCCAACCCTTCCCTTCTTTTTGAGTTAAATAGGGTAGACATCATTCGTGTAGAATTTAAACTGTCTCTAAATGAAAAATCAATATGTTCAAACATGGAGTGAGAGAGAGGGAGAACAATTCAGATTAAGAGAATGGTATAAATATAGAGGACAAAGTGGGATGGGAAAATCTAACTGATGGATTTCACTTCAAGTCAGGGAGTGGGAGGTGGGATCAATAAGAATTTCGTGGTTGTAATAGGAGTTTGTGCTTTTAATTTAGTGACTAATTAAATTTGGGTAGCTATGGAAAATTCAGAAATAAGGCTCAGAATGAACAACCAAATTAGAGGTAAAGTTTGAGTCACTTGTATAAAGGTGATAACTGAAACTTTGAGAGTATTTGAGTGGCCAAAAGCGCATGTGCAACATGGTTAGAAAATAAGCCTCTGAAATGTCTATATTTAAAAGACAAGCATGAGGATGAAGTAAGATGACCAACTAGAAATATCTACTGTGGCATCTCTCTGAAAATAAAGGCTTAAAATTCTCAATAAATGCCTATATTTCCAAGAAAGGATGGAAGTGAGATGTGAAGTGCAACAAGACTGCATGACTTCTGGAGCACAAAATCTCTACTGAGAAAGTAAAGAAAGAATCAAGCCTCTGAGTTCAGTGAGGTGCCAGTGCCATCTCTTTCCATAGGTGAGAGATTGTGAAAGGACCATTCCTCAAGGACTTGTACCTCAGACTACAGAACTCCTCATCTATGGAAAAAGATATGGAGCTAACACTATCATACAGAAGTATTCCTTTTTTTTTTTTTTTTTTTTGAGAGTGTTTTGCTATAGGGCATGTGCATTCATCAGCAAGACAGAGAGAGATAGAGAGACAGAAAGAGAGAAATCACCCCCCCAGGGGGGATGGCCATGTGGCAGTCCCTTCTCCTCCATTCTCCTCTCAGGATCTTGGGCACGCACGCACATGTGCCTGGTGTGAGTTTAAGCCACCAGGTCCGGGACTCGAACCACAGTCGACTACATGGGAATCCAGTGACATAGCCATTACACTAACTGCTGGTCCCGGGAAGTATTTCACTTAAGAGAAACCTTGGAAACTCCTCTCTCTACCCCACTCTGTGCCCAGAGAGCTTCAAACCATCCTGGGAGCCAACCAGTGAGTGAAGATTAAATAGCAACTGGGACCAGGCAATCTGGTATCTCTGCATCCTGGTGGAAGCAGAGGACACAACACAAAGGAAAAGAAGCCCCTATCATTGGGGAAAGAAAGAGTGAACGCCAGCAAAAACTGAAGAAGAGTGTTTTGCTATAGGGCATGTGCATTCATCAGCAAGACAGAGAGAGATAGAGAGACAGAAAGAGAGAAATCACCCCCCCAGGGGGGATGGCCATGTGGCAGTCCCTTCTCCTCCATTCTCCTCTCAGGATCTTGGGCACGCACGCACATGTGCCTGGTGTGAGTTTAAGCCACCAGGTCCGGGACTCGAACCACAGTCGACTACATGGGAATCCAGTGACATAGCCATTACACTAACTGCTGGTCCCGGGAAGTATTTCACTTAAGAGAAACCTTGGAAACTCCTCTCTCTACCCCACTCTGTGCCCAGAGAGCTTCAAACCATCCTGGGAGCCAACCAGTGAGTGAAGATTAAATAGCAACTGGGACCAGGCAATCTGGTATCTCTGCATCCTGGTGGAAGCAGAGGACACAACACAAAGGAAAAGAAGCCCCTATCATTGGGGAAAGAAAGAGTGAACGCCAGCAAAAACTGAAGACTACCAGCCCCTACCCCCACCCTACACTGGAGATCTGTGCATCCCATCGGAGTATGGAATACAAGAACACCCTCCCCAACAGTGACTGAGGAATCTGGACACTTCTTTCTGGCTGATGGGCAGGGAAGGCCTGCACTCTCTCTTCAGATGCAAATTTTGCTGAGTGGCTACCTCACCCAACTGAGGCCACCACAATGCAGCTTTTTTGGCCCTCTCTGAACTGTAAATGTGGGAAAAGGCAAGGGGAGGGACTCCTGACAGAGAGGAGGGCATCAAAGATCCCCATCCTAGGTCAGAGGGAGGAAGATGGGGACTTTGCCAGACCAGATCTTAGAGTGTGTGACCCAGCCCCATAACTCCTAGTTTGAGTCTGCTCAAACTGAACCAGCTTCTTTGATTCCTGGGACCTTATAAGTCACAGATGATGATGAAGGTCAGACAGAGAATCTTGCTTCTGGCCCCTTTTGAACAACCTTCCTGGACCACATTCAGGACTTCAATGTCATCCACACCAGTTTGTGTACTGCACAGGCAACAAAAAACTGCTTGTTGGGTCTCCAGTTGTGTTTGCCTATAGCATTTCTGGACATGTTTCCCAGGGCCACACTCAGACTCAGCAGACCACCTCATTCTTGAAAATTATAGACAGTTATGAATGCCCTACTTGGAACTGAAATGCATGGTTGGCATTTGGCCTCTCTTAGACAACTTTTGCCAGGGCCCTATCCATGCCTGGGGCCCTATCTGTCCCCAGAAAAGACAAACAGTTCCAATAAACTCCTTGAACTTTATAGACTGGGCATACCTCCTCCTCTCTGTGATTACCTTATTAAGGACACAGAGTTAGCTCACCCTGAGCATTTCACGAGGGCTGCATAGACCCTGTCCTCAGGTTTCACAGATAGGCTTGTTTCAAGCCTCTCCTGGATGAACCTGAAAGACTGCATTCAGGTTTGGTGAGCTGACATGAACCCAGAAATTACAATCTTGACTTGAACTTGAAAGGGGCTTCAGGCCCCCCCTAGACCACTCTTTTTGGGGACACACCTAGGTCCTGAAGGGTAATCTGACCCAGGGCATTACAACGTCTACTCCATGATTCAGGAAAAAGCAAGTTTTTAACCAGATTCCTAAAAAGTCCTCATAAAGACACAAGAAATTTGGGGGAAAAAAGTGAAAGAAATAAGTCTCTCTCTTAAAAAAGCACAATAACTCCTCACCAAAAATAGATAACATAGGAAATCAATAAAATATCAAAGAAATACAGATTATTAAACATAGTAAAACTTGATGAAATGCAAAAGAAAACAGACAATTCCAAGAGATGAGAAAATTATTCCGTGACATGAAGGAGAAGCTCTAAAGAAATAGACATCCTAAAAAATAATCAAACAGAACTTCTGGAGATGAAATATACAATATAGGAGATTAAAATCCCTCTCAAAAGTAATAACAACCAATTAGAACATGAAGAAGAAAGAATTTCTGACCTTGAACACAAAACCTCTGATTTAGTGCAAGGCACCAAAAGAAGGTAAAAGAATGATCATTAAAAATAAGCACAACAGGGACCAGCAGTTAGTGTAATGGCTATGTCGCTGAACTCTCATGTAGCCGACCACGGTTCAAGTCCTGGACCCGGTGGCTTAAACTCACACTGGGCGCAAGTGCGTGCATACCCAAGATCCTGAGACAATGGAGGAGAAGAGATTGCAGCGTGGTCATCCGCCCTGGGGAGTGATTTCTTGCTTTCTGTCTCTCTGTTTCTCTGTGTCTTTCTGGCAAGTGCACTCACCCTATTGCAAAAATTTCACCAAAAATAAATAAATAAATAAACAAACAAACAAATAAATAAAACCAATATATGAGAAAATGTAGACACCATTAAGCAGTCAAATGTCTGCATAATGGGTATTCCATAAGACAAAGCAATGGGTAAAGGCCTAGAAAATGTATTTCATGAAACACTACTGGAAATGTTTCTAATTCTAGAGCCTATTATAGTCATCCAGATCCAAGAAATTCAAAGGACTTCAAATAGTAACAGCATAAGAAGACCATATCTAGGGCCAGCAGGTGGCATGGTGGTTAAGGTGCTGGACTTTCACATGACTGACCATGGTTCAAGTTTGAGGTCTGGCAGCTTGAAAAATCATGCTGAGTGTGTGTACATGTATTCTCAAAATCCTGGAAGGAGAGTGGACTATGCCCTGACCATCTACCCCCAAGGGGTGATCTCTTATTCTCCCTCTCTCTCTTTCTCTATGGTGAATGCACATGCCCTATGGCAAAAATCTTTGGGGGGGGGGCAAGAAAGACACTCTCTAAGGCAAATCATTCCCAAAATGGCCAAAGTCAATTTAATATTGATTTAGACAATATTCTAAAATGGCAAGAGAGAGGATCAAGTCACTTTTAAAGGTACCCCATCAGAGCAGCCTCAGACATCTCAGCAGAAACCATTAAGGCAACATGATAATGGAAAGATATATTCAAAATTCTGAAAGAAAAACAAGTTCAGCCAAGAATACTATATCCAGCAAGATTATCCTTCAAACTGAAAGGAGAAATAAAATCATTCCCAAACAAAAACTGCAAGAATTCATCAATGCTATATTAGCTATTCAAGCACTATATTTGAGGTGGCACATCACTAAAACAAAAGGGTAATAAATGGAAATAAAGTGCAAAACTCCTAGGAAAATAACTAACGAAGTGGCAGGAGTAAGTCCACACACATCAATAATAATGTTGAATGCTAATGGATTAAAATCCTCAGTTAAAAGACACAGATTGACTGAATGTACAAAAGAACAGGAGTCGTCTAATATGCTGCTTATAAGAAATGCACCTCACTCATTAAATAAATAAATCGAATAAAAACCCCACATATATTGAAAGTGAAGGGCTGGAAAAAGACATTTTATGGAAATGAAAACCATAAAAAGCTGAAATCATGATTCTGATATTAGACAAAATAGATTTCAAACTAAAAACTGTAAAAAGAGACCAAGAAGGTCAATGTACAGTATTGCAGGGATTAATTCACCAAGATTCTTGGTATATAACGATTATAAATATTTACAAACCCAATATTAAGGCACTCAAATACATAAAACAAAGACCGTTAGACATGGAGAAGGTAAGAGACAACAGTGCACTAATTTGGGGGAATTTCAGCACCCCACTCTCACTACTGGACAAGTCATGTAGACAAAAGTAAAAAAAAAAAAAAATGACACAGGAACTAAATGATAACATAAATAAAATGGATCTGACAGACATTTACAGAGCATTTCACACAATAACAAAATACACATTTTTCTCAGTCCCACGTGGAACATTTTCAAAGACTGACCACATAAAAGAGCTTAAAATAAGTCTTTACAAATTTAAAAGTACAGAAATAATATCTAGCCATCTTTCTGACCACAATGGAATTAAACTTGAAATTAACAACAGAAAGAGTTTCAAAAATACCCAAATACATAAAAACTAAACAATTTACTCCCAAATGGCTTTGAAACTACTGAATAATCTAAAACTAAATTTGAAATATTTCTTGAAAGAAATGATAATAAAGACAAAACTTTACAGAATCTCTTGGACACATTGAAACTATAATAGGAAAGTTTATAGAAATTAATGTTGACAAAAAAAAGAAAATGGAAAGGTAACAAATAAATAGTCCAATGACATATAAAGGAACTAGAAAATAAAGAACAATAGCAACAAAAAACCCAAAAGCAATAGAAGAAAAGAAATAATAAAAATTAAAGGAGAAATTAATGAAATGGAGAATAAAAGAATAATACAAAAAAAAGATAGGTAGAGAAGATAAAAAATATTGACCAACCATTAGCTATGCTAAGATAAAGAGAGATGCAAAAATACTCAAGAAAATAGCAAATTGAATCCAACAGCACATTCAAAAAATTATGTACCATGATCAAGTGGACTTTATCCCAGGGATGCAAGGATGGTTCAACATATACAAACCAATTAATGCAATACATCACATAAATAGAAAAAAAGATTTCAAAAATCATATTAATAGATGCAGAAATAGCATTTGATAAAATGCAACATATTTTCATGATTCAGTATCAACATATTCTCAATGAAATAGATACAGAAGGTATTTTTCTCAATATAGTAAAAGCCACATATGACAAAAAAGTCATAGCTAACATCATACTGAATGGAGAAAAGCTGAAATCTTTCTCACAGAAACATGGGAAAAGACAAGGTTGTTCACTTTTTCTACTCCTTTTTAACATAGTATTGAAAGTTCTGCCAACACAATCGTACAAGAGAGTGATGTAAAAGGCATTCAAATAGGAAGGGAAGAAGTTAAATTGTTCCTATTTGCAAATGACATGAATATAAAAAATGAAAAACTCAAAGAAATCCACAAGAAAAACCTCCCAGAATTTATCAGTGATTTCAGTAAGGTGAAGGATACAAGATTAATATACAATAATTACATCAAAACGAACTGACTGAGGCAGAATTAAAGAAAGCAACACCATTTACAATAACCACACACACACATATATACACACACAAATTATGAATAAATCTAAATAAAAAGGCAAAAGATTTCAACAAGGAAATCTCTGAAAAATTGAAGAAAATTTGAAAATGATACCAAAAAGAGGGAAAAAAGGGCAACATCCTACTTCTTCGATTGGAAGAATTAATATAATTAAATTGCCAGTTTTACCCTAATTAATTTCCAAATTAAATGCAATTTCTGTAAAATCATGAGAGACATTCTTCATAGAAATTGAAAAATAATTATAAAATTTGTCTAGAATCATAAAAGATTGTATGGCCAAGGCAATACTGTGCAAAATGAATGAGGCTTAAGGCATTTTTACTAATGAACCTCAGAATATATTACAAATTTGTTATAACCAAAACAGCATGATGCTGGCACAAAAACGAACACACAGACCAATGGAACATAATAGAGAATCCACAAATAAATCCCAAATTACAAAGTCAACTGATATTTGACAAATGGCACAAGATTTCACTGAAGTAAAGAAAATTAAAGTAGAACCTTATCTCTCATCATCAATGAAAGTCAACTCAAAATAGATCAAAATCTAAGTTTAAAGCCTCAAACTATAAAAATACTTGTGAAAGGCATAATGGCTACATCAGTGAACTCCCATGTAGTCAACCACAGTTTGAGTCCCAGACCCAGTGGTTTAAACTCACACTGGGTGCGTGTGCATGCGTGCCCCAGATCTCAAGAGGAGAATGGAGGAGAAGGGATTGAAGCATCGCCATCACTCTGGGGGGATGCTTTCTCACTTTCTGCCTCTCTGTCTCCCTCTGTCTTTCTGACGAGTGCATGTTCCCTATAGCAAAAACCTCTCAAAACAAAACAAAACAAAAATAACAACAACAACAACAAAAACTTGTGGAAAATGCATGGAAAGCACTTCAAGACATTGGAGTATACAATAAGAACCCTACAGCACCCCTATAGCATGAACATCAACTCAAAAATAGGAAAGAGGGATTATATAAAACTAAAGGAAAAAGAAAAAAACATAACATTTAAGGGACACAAAAATGGGAAATCATTTGTTGATGATAATGTATATAATAATATCTTTAAGTAGACTAATACTCAATGCATTCATGCTGAGAAAATTCATTTTGCATGTTGTAATGATATATACTGATTAAGTGTATAAAATAAAATATGTTAAACAATAAATAAATAAAAAGCTTCTGCACAGCAAAGGACACAATAAAAATACAATACAGAAACAACCTGCAGAATGGGAGAAAATACTTACAAAACGTATTTTAGAAAAAAAGGTTTAGTAACCAGAATAAATAGGGAACTCAAGTAGCTCACCTGCAGAAAAACTAATAATCCAATAAAAAATGTGCAATAATCTAAACAGACAACTCTCAAAGGAAGATATATGAATGGCCAAAAACCATACAAAAAAGGTTCAACATCTCTTATCATAAAGGAAATAAAAATCAATACCATAACAAGGTATTACCTAACTCCCGTCAGAATGACTTTGATACAAATAAATAAATAAATAAAAAACAAGTGCAGGTGAAGTTGAAGTGAAAAGGGAAGCCTCCTGCACTATTGGTTGGAATGTGAATTAGTATAGTCACAGTGGAAGTCCATATGGAAGTTTCTCAAAAATTTACCAATAGAAATACCATATGACCCAGTAACCCCACTTTGGGGTATTAATAAAAGAACAGGACATCACTCAGTCAGAAAGACACTTCCAAATCCATATTTGTTGCAGCATTATTCACAATAACTAAGACCTGGAATCTAAAATGTGACTGGATTAAAAAAGTGTGGCACATACACACAGTGAAATACTACTTAACCATAAAGAACAACGTGATCCTGTTATTCAACACTAAGTCATTAAATCTGGATGTAATTTTAAGTGAAATAAACCAGACTATAAAATCAAATATACTATGTCTGTGCTCATTATGCACTGAACATCTGAACCCTGTGGAAGAAATTGAAAAATTTGAAGACATAGATCTAGAGAAGATACCTGTAAATTCTAGAGACAGGATGGGGGATGGAAGTGGGGGATAGGAGTGGAATAGGAAAAAAGTATTTAACAGACACAGGAATACAGATAGATATGGGAGATAAGTTGTGGAATGATGTACCACAACTGAACATGAAAGAAAGGTAGAGAAAGAAAAACTTGTAGAGTTTTTCATTATAATGTGGTATTCTTTGTTGAAAATGATAAATAATACCAATTTTGATTTAATTATCATGCACTTCATGCATGCTTTGGAAAACAATATTATACTCAACAAAGATGTACAAGAATGAAATGTAAATAAGACATTATGGAATAAATTGAAAAAAATATAAAAAAGACATTTTGGTTATGTTCATGTTTTGATAGTTAGGAATAAAGCTGCTATAAGCAGGGGGAAAAAAGACAAGCAAGAGAAGATAAGACTAATAAGCTTCAGAGGAGTAGAACTGAATGAGTATATTTCAGATATTACAAGAAAGTAACAGTTTCATGGAAAAGAGTGTCCACGATCATCAAACATGCACTCAAGTAATAAGCTTAGCCATTCTGAAGTCTGGTGTACTTTTTGCATTTCAGTGAGCTGGTAGAGAGGAAAACCAAATTTCAGACTTGTTAGAGTAAAGTGGTCAATGCAGGAAGGGGTAAAAATGAGTGAGCATGGGTCAGTCTGAGGCACAGTGCTAATGTCCGCAGTGCCTAACATGGGTAGGTACAGTTTGTGTCCTGCACTTCCTTGAGCTGGGACAGCCGAGACTGGGATGGATTGCGGCATGAAGACCATGTTGAGAATGCCTGTTTCTCTGGGTCTTCATCTCTGTCTCTTTATCATGGCAAAAATTAATTAATTAATTAATTAATTTAATTAAAGCGAAAGGCATAATTAGTGAGAAGGTTGAAAAAGTTTTCCAGAGAAAGGCACATTACAAAGTGGGGAAGAGAAAGACAAATACATCAAAGAATCTTTAACATAATATAATCTTCATATTTTAGGGGATGCTCAGTGGTGCAGTAGTAGAATGCTATGCTCTACAATGTTGACCTATATAGGAAGGTTCCAGGTTCAAGGCCAGAGACCTCAGTGAATATACCAGGTAACAAAGGCCCATGATCTGTGGCTGGCTGAGACTGGAGGGGGAATCACAGCTTTGGGACCATGTTGGAAGTGCTGTCTCCCAGTCTCTTTCTCTATGTCTCTGTCACTCATTGAAGAAATAACATTTTTTTAAAAAAAGTACATTGAATGTGATTTCTTTTTGAGATTCATTGATAATGTGTACCAATCAAGCCCAAGCTAATCTAACCAGGGAAGTTAATAGATAACTTCAGGCAACTGTATTTCAGCATCTCAAGTTGTCATGTATGATCTGTCTACTGCTTACTAAGAAAGAATATGTGTACTATTTTTAGGAAAGTATCTTCAGGTTTTAAAAATATTTTTTGATAAAAAAATATACCTCATTTAAACAAAGACTTACAAAGGTCTGAGATCTAACCTCATTATACATCTTTCAAATGACTGTTACTGGGAAAACACCTGAAAGGAAGGAAAATAAATTTTCTGCTTTTTAAAAAAAACTCTACAATGAGACAGCAGGTGGCATGGTGGTTAAGGTGCTGGATCCCACTGCCAATTCTGTAGTTTGAGTTCCAGACCCATCAGCTTGAAAAACACATCAGGCACATGTCCAAAATCCAAGGAGAAGGGATTCTGGCATGGCCATCCCACCTTGGGGGTGATTTCTCACTTTCCCTCTCTCTGTCTCTCTGCAGCAGGCTTGCATACCCTATAAGAAAAAAAAAAAAAAAAAACTCTAAGATACACATTCTTGCCTAATGGGAGGTAATATGATTCAAAATGCATATGTAAAATAATTGTTTTTCACTCAACAATGTTCATAAATATTCCTGAGTATGAAATTATTTCTCAAAAAATATAATGACTGCTTATACATCAGATAAACTGAAATTTGACATTCTACAAAATAATTAACTAGTACTCTTATAAATCTCAGGATTATGATGGGCAAAGACTGAGGAAATATCAGATTGGTGAGGACTAAGGTAACTTGATTATCTGCAAAATTAGATACTAGATTAGATCTTGCACTGAAAAAAAAAGGATCTTAATGAGACAACGAAGGGATCTTGAAATGCCTATAGATTAATTAACAGAATTATTTCAGTGTAAATTCCCTGGTTTCAATAAGTGTACATTGGTTATTTTAAAAAGTTATCATCTAAGGAAGGTGACTGAAAACTGTAAGAGAATTTCTTTACTAATATTTTGAAACTTTCCCTTACCATGAATTTATTTAAAAGTGCAAATGATTTTTAAAAATATTTCTAACTACAAAAAGAAACACAGTGAAGAACTGGGGCCAGATGGTGGACCAGTGGTAATACTCAATGTTCAGTGAGGTAAGTCTACATGGAAAGGCTCAGGTTCAGGTCTGGAGACTCACTGAGGACTCCGGGTATACATGTGCCCATGATCCAGGGATGCCTGTGGGCCAGCATGGATCATGACGTTGGGCCCTGTCTGGTGTACTGACCCTCTCTTTGTCTCTTTTGTGCTCTTTTTTGCTCTTGGAGGAGAGAAACAGAAAAACAAATTAGTGAGGAACCATATATGCAAGGATTAAGAAAAAAACTTCAGGTATGCAGTTGTGAGTATCATGTTGCTTTATTTTTTTTTTTAAATTAATCAGGTGAAAATGACCAGATATAAGTGAGAAGAAGATATACCAAAAATGCCTAGGTCCTAAAGAAAGAAATTCCTTGTTTAAATATAAAAGTAGCCTCTGTGTATTTTAATAAACTAATAAATAAAATTGCAGAATATAATTTTTAATCCATGTTCGTGTGCAGCTCTATTCATGTTAAAGAAATTGTTCGGGCCAGCAGATGGCATAACAGTTACATAGCTGAACTCCCACAGTGGCTTGAATCCTAGACCCAGTGACTCAAAGCATGCCAGTCATGTGTGCCTAAGATCCTGGGAGGAGGAGGGATTGTAGTGTGGCCATCCCCCCCTGGGTGGGTGACTTTTTTTACTTTCTGTCTCTCTGGCAAGCACATGTGCCCTATAACAAAAAAAAAAAAAAAAAAAAAAAAAAAAAAAAAAAAGTCAAGTCTAGTTTTTACTTGTCATGGCATTCAATTTTGAGTATCTGTTTTGTGCAAGATGCTATTTACCATAAGCAAAACATGATTTCTGATTATGAAAATGTTGGTGAAATATTAAGCATCTTTCAACTTCAGTATTTCATGGAATGGGTTATGTGAAAGAGGCAAGCAAAGTCTTGTTGAGCACAAATCAACATTTAGATTCTCTCTTGGGAGCATGGACAAATAGCTGTCACTATGAAGAGAAGGAGGGAAGGTATGAGGGAGGCAGGATCATTTAAAGTTAGTGAAGAATTTTTTCAACTTTTTAAAAGTTTGTGTATTTGTTCCATGAGAGAAATAGAGACAAAGAGAATGAGAGACAGAAAGAGAGAGAGATCCCAACAGGGTCCTCGTTATGTGATCTACACCCAGCTTTGGATGGTCCAAATCACAGACATCTGGACACATGGAGGGAGACCTCAGGGTGTGAACCCAGGACCTTACCATATGACTTCAACATTGTGGAGCATTGCATTACCACTCAGTCACCACAGTGGTCTGGCAGTGCTGGATTCTGGTGGATAATGACTGAAGCATAAAGGAAAAGGGCATTTTCGGAAGGGGTAACAACAAATGCAGAGAAATGGGCTAGAAAATAACAGGGTTGTTTTGATAATCTAATTCAAATGAGAAGTGGAGGAGCTCCACAGTTGGGATTTCATTGAGTGCTAAGGTTTGAGGAAGACAGTTTAGCGTTTAAAAGCCTTGGAACTCCCACAAAATTATGTGCTGCAAGTAAATAATAACCTCTCCCGTGTTTAAGACCACTTCTATTAAACGCTGTTCAGTACATTTCTGTCCTCAAATTGAGCCCATTTCCATAAAACCAAAGTATGAAATATGTGTTTTAGATTCCATCTCCAAAGTGGTATTGGCACATTTCCAAGATGCTGGATTTTTAAGTAAAGCTTTCAGTGCATTGCTTTGTATATAGCCGGTTACTGTCCATCTATCCTCTTCTGAAAGGGCAATAACTCAGGATCCCAGGCCAAGGTCAAGCTGTCCACTGAGGTTTTACAAAACTGAACATCTCTTTGTTATTATGACATAGATTTCATAGTAGTAGCAACTGCTAAGATATTTCAGCAGCATTTGCTCTAAGAAAGACTGGTCCCAAAATATGTGAATTTTTCTGATGTAAAATATTATTCCCTCAGACTCTGCTATCCTGTTGGTGGGAATGTAAATTAGTGCAGCCACTGTGGAGAACAAAATGAAAGTTCCTCAGAAACTTACAAATAGAACTATCGTATGACCCAATAGTTCCACTCTTAGTTACATACCCAAAGGAAAACTCTTAGCCAAAAAAATACTTGCACATCCACGTTTATTGCAACTCACACCAGGCAAATGTGTGTGCATGCCCAAAATCCGGAGAGGAGAATGGAGGAGAAGGGAGTATGATGTGGCCATTCCCGCTGGGGAGTGATTTCTTACTTTCTAACTCTCTATCTCTCTCTATCTCTCTGGTAAGCACATGCTCCCTATAGCAAAAACTCTCTCTCAAAAAAAAAAGAAAAAAGATGATGTACAGTGATGAGATGTAAATTAAAAAGATAAAATAAAAGTTCATACCAACAAATAAAAGAATAACTAAGCTACAATAAGATATGCCTTGTTTGAGAAGAGTTGTGACTACTTAAAAAATGTAAACAGCCTTGAATGTGAGTTATTCAAGCCTTAAGTAAAGTGCAAAGTATTTAGATATTTAAAGATTTAATATGCTCAACATTTTTATTGGAGTGTATAAATTTTTTTTTAATTAAGAAATACATTTTTTAAAGCTAATAGTTTAATGAATGGAGTCATTTTAAGTTTTAAGCCATTTTAAAACATGTAATATCCACATATATAGTTTACATATTAAAATATGTATGTATATATATGTATACATACATATTTTAATTTTATAAAACAGTTTATTAAGTTTCATTAAAACATCTGAAACATCACATTAGGATTCTTAATGAGATTACATTGAGATAATAGATTAATGTAAGGTCTTCTAGTCTAGAAACATGGCATGTCTTTTATTTATTTATTTTTCAGGTTTTTGGCATAGGGCACATATGCTCCCCAAAGAGAGACAGAGAGGGAAAATGAGAAATCACCTCTGGGTGGGTGGTCAAGCCACATACCTTCTCCTCTAAGGATTTTTAGCACTCATGAACATGGGTCTGGTGTGAATTTCAAGCTGCTGGGTCTGGGACTCAAACTGTGGTCAACCATGTGGGAGTCCAGTACTCTAACCACTATGCCACCTGCTAGTCCCAAGAACATGGTTTGTCTGTTAATTAATTGTATATTTTTAATAGATTATTTTTGAGTCAACTTTCAACATAAAGTAGTCAAACAACAAAAGTGTTAGTGGATTTAAAACAATCTTTTTGAGAAAATGAGCAAATGAAACAAAATCAAGAATAATTTTAAAAATTGTTATGGACGGATGATGACTTGGAAACTACATCTATCATGAACAGAAAGAGAGCATCTTGGGGAAAGAAGGGAAATTTTTTAATAACTGATACACAATTAAATTAAATGTATTTATATCATAAGAAAGAGTTTGAGAGAGAAGAGAGGATTTTTATGATACTGAGTGTATACAAATGCATGCACATGGGTGAGATGGAGAGAGAAACACTCTCAAAAGGGCTTCATCATGTCACAATCCACTTTCCCTCATCCTTCCAGCTCCTCAAGACCTGGGTGTCTATACAAATGCCTGCCATGTTTGGGTCACATGGGGATCAAACCCTTGTTGCCATATGGCTTCCAGCCTTACACAGCAGTTGCATTAATGCTGCACCAAAGTAAGCACAGGACAGGAAGGCATCCTATACTTAACATTTTTCACTTGTATTTTTTTGTTTAAAGTTCTAACATCTGCATACCAATTCACATCTGTTAACCTTCAAAAATTTACAATTTGTTTTTACTACACACTATTACCAGTTAACAAAATATAATGTACACTTTTTCTGAGAATCATTTAAGAACTATTTTATTGAAGTTATTTTAATATATTAAGTTGTCAAGAAAGTCATGACCATCTGTTTCTATGTTTTTCTATGCAAAAATGCATCATGATTTTCCTAACAACCTAATAAATCAGTTAAATTGTCATCTATACCTGGTGTAAAAATATGTCCTGCAATTGGAACTAAAACTTTGTTGAAACAATATTCTTAAACTCAAATATATTTAGTAAATATAAATTACAAATTTAGCTTAAATGGTGCTTTATCAGCAAAGTATGAGTATACATTGCTATTATTAAATTTACCAAGACCAAATGCTTTCTTTAGCCAAGCTCTTGATTTCGGGGGAAATTTTTTTAAACCTTCAAATTTTCTCCACTTCAATAATGTTTAGAGGTATCACCCTCAAAATGTTAAATTATAATATGCTGTATAGGGTCCAGCAGGTGGCATGATGGTTGAGGCGCTAGACTACCACATGACCGACCATAGTTTGAGTCCCAGACCTGGTAGCTTTCTTTCTCTCTCTCTCTCTCTCTCTCTCTCTCTCTCTCTGGTGAGTGCATGTACCCTATTGCAAGTTAAAAAATAATGATGACAATAAATAACATTAAATAAATAATTCCTTAAAAATAATAATAATTCACTATATGTATTTTAAACATTGTCATTTCAATGTGAATAAGTTATTTATAATTCAGGATAACAAATATTTGGCAAAGAGGCTAGCATTTGCAACCAATAAACTTGCAGTCTCTCAAGTCAAAGCATCAAAACCATCAGTCTTTTTGTTAATGCTGGGTGTCCAAGATTCAAAGACTTAAGTCAGTATATCCTCATGAGACTACCTGGCATTTATTTCTTCTGTCTCTTGCTTAAGATATGACAACAGTCAGTCATGAAGCACCACGGGGCACTCTACTATAAATGCTCCATCTGTAGTAATTGTACTTTTCAGAGAGAAGGGTTCTTATATAAATGAGCACTTTTGTGGAATGAAAAGCCTAACCACAAAGAGCAGCCTTGTCCTCTGGACTGATACAGATTCAGCTTCGAAACTAAAAGTAAATTGAAATAATTAATAGTAGTAGTTACTCCCCCAAATCAAGACTGTGTAATACAAAACAAATCACTTTTACATTGAAAATTTTGCTTGAAATAGTACTCCAACTCATTGAAATTCTTATCTTGTGGCTTACTACAATATACTTAATGTAATTCACTACATATCTGGGTTCTGTATTATGATCTGACATCATGTACATAAGCATTTTTACATAATACATTTACAATAGTGCCGGACTCATATTAAGCTATTGTTTTTACTTTCATTATTTAGGAAAAGTAATATCTGATTGAGAACTTCTTAGTAAAACTGAAAAGGTTATAATTCAGAATCATGTTAAATTTTCAATAAGTTAAACTAGTTGAAAACACATTACATAGACTTGAATCCTCCAGATGGGAGTCATTTGCTCTCTAATTATTTTCTTAGTCATGTAGAAAGATTTTTCAATTAGAATGTGGAAGCTTTTCCCTCCAATTTTCAAGGGAGTTTTTGAAGTATGACCTCCTATTCCTGTCATTGCTGCTGCCCTGTGGCACTAACAGCTATTATAGAGAGAGTCAAAAGACTCAGAGAAAAAGGACAGTCCTCTTTAAATTACACCTGAATGTATTTTCCCCACTAGCATAGGAATGAAAGACAAAATAAATGAATAAAAATTAAAAATACAATTAATATGCTTTATGCAATTGCACTTTTACCAAGTGTTCTGTAATAAATACATTAAATGCATCAACTTCTTTGCAAGCAAGCAATTCCATGAAGATCACCATAAGACAAGGACTGGCCTTGAGCACAGTAAGAGGACCAGGTGGGGACACAGATACAATTCAGTGAAACACAGCTTTGTTATAGGACAAACTGTTAGTAGAAATTGGACATACCGCTTCTTTACTTTGGTTTGGTTCCTTAGTAGCTCTCAGCTAAATGTTCATCAATATCCAAAATGGAGGAATTAGTAGTAAATATTAGGATCAAAGAGTGGTTGTGTAGCTACACATTAATCTCAGTTAAAAATTTTACATGTGCTTAAATTACATAGAAAAGTATAAATATTCTTAGTCTACAAAGTTGATTTTTTTCTTTTTCTTTTTCTTATTTTTTTTGGTCACTAATGATTTCTATTGTTCATAATAACCCAATCTCAACGAATTTTTTTCTCTTTTGTTTGAAGGACCAAAGTTTCGAAAAAGTGGAAAATTATTCTTGCAGTGATTAATGGAAACAATGGTACTCTGGAGATACATGCTGTCTTCATTCACTAGAACTTCTAATTCAACAACACTTCAACAAAAACATGTCTTTATGCTCTTCATCAAACAATACCTCTGAAAGCAATGTTTTTTTAAAGGAGTTGGAGGAATTAAAGTATATATTTTCTAGAACAGGGGTTGGCAACCCCACAGACAGGGACTCATTCATGGCCTGTTAAGAACTGCGCTGCACAGCAAAAGGTGAGCAATGGGCATATGAGTGAAGCTTCATCGGTATTTGCAGTCACCACTCATCACTTGCATTCCCACCTGAGTTCTGCCTCCTGTCAGATTAGTGGCAACATTAGATTCTCATAGGAGC